>NC_022013.1:6623620-6630182 GCF_000317375.1 Microtus ochrogaster | reverse complement strand
TAAATAAATAAATAAATAAATAAGAAAAAAATGGACTTTTATAAAATTTCCATTCAAAATGAGAAAAAAGATGGAGTAAAAGTATTATTACAGTCAAATGCTTCTTATGTTGTACTGGTGGGTGATGGTACTCCATCAAATTACTGGAAAAAAAAGAAACAATATATCCTACTTGCGTATATTTCGCTTAATATGAAGAGCCAAGGAAATTATTAACAGTGTCACTAAAAAGACTGCCAGATTTGTATTGTGAAGATACACACACACACACACACACACACACACACACACCACATATGACCTCAGAAGGTGGCTCAGTGTTTAAAGAACTTGACTTGAAATCAAAAGACTTGAGGTGCAGTCCCCAGAACCCATGTACTCATGGACATGGAAGCATCCATTCTTAATCCTAAGAAGAGATGGGAGAGATTAGAGGTTGAGTTAACTAAAGCCCCAGAGGCTTATGGGCCAGCTAACTTGTTTTATTAAGCAGAGAAGAAAAGACCCTGAGTTCAACAAAGTTAAATGTGAGGACTGAGAATGAGCTTGTCCTGGGAACTATGTGTACATGCATAAAGGCATACACTCCCTTGAACCTACACTCACCAATATACACAAACACGCACACACACAAAATTATAGTTTGTCTGGAACTTACATATGGTTATATAAAACATTGCAAGTTGCGCATAAATAAAAGTTGTAATTTTAGTTGTGGAGCAGAACAAAGGAAAATAATCTTGATCTGTTAAACAGTGCTATGTTGAGATTATATTATTATAACCTAGGCATTGAACTAGGTTTTGGAGATGAAACAGTACAAGATAAAACTATTATTTTCTCAAAATTTGTGCATTGGTAGAAAGGGCAAGAAAGGAAAGAAGGAAGGATGTGGTTATATTTGTTATTGATAATATACTGATGTGGGAAAATGGTCTATATTCTGTCAATTATATTTTAAATAAACACTGATTGACAAGTAGCCAGACAGGAAGTATAGGCAGGAAAACCAGACAGGAAGTAGAGGTGGGTCAAGGAGATGAGGAGAATTCTAGAAAGAAGGAAATCCTATTCTGCAGTCCTAATCCAGCCACAGAACAATCAAGATGTGACTACCTCGGCAAAAATGGTACCAAGCCACATGGGTAACAAAGACAAGAATAATGGGCTAATATAAGCTATAAGAGTTAATAAGAAGCCTGAGCTAATGGGCCAATCAATTTATAACTAATGTAGACCTATGTGTGATTTCTTTGGGACTTAATGTCTGTGGGAACTGGGCAGGACAGAAAACTCAGGCAACAATATACAAGCAGTACAATTAGGTTATATGAGAAAATGACTGGAAAAAATGCATTAAGTTCTCTGGATAGTGCTACTTGCCAACCTTATCCATTTCCTCTTTGCAGGGTCACAATTAATATGAGTTTCAATAAAATATTCTCAGAAGCAGTGTTCCTCATTTTGAAGTTCATCTGTCAAAATCTATACCCAAGATTCTTAGTTCTCTCATGTCATCAAGCATCATGAATACATTTTCTTTATTCCCAACATTTAGGGAATGATCTTTTGAAGCCAGGAAATGACATCTATATGGTGTGAGTTTCGCAGTAGTCTGGCCAGAGAGTTATCAATGTGAATGGAGGGATCAGCTAATGCTGAAACTACAATTGTTAAAGGAATAAAACAGTGAGTGTCAATCATGACTGAAGACTAGCTAAAGTGCATGGGTCGTAGTGCACCCCACCTTTCATTTTCATGTTTCCCCAGGAAAAGCAGAGTAGTGAATTCTATAGCCCACATGAATTGCGAGAGTATGAGCCTCACAAAGGGAAGAATGCAGGCCGGGCGGTGGTGGCGCATGCCTTTAATCCCAGCACTCGGGAGGCAGAGGCAGGCGGATCTCTGTGAGTTCGAGACCAGCTCCTGTTCAGTTTTCATGTGACCTACAGGGGTGTGGCTGTCCATGCTGTGAACTCGATACAATTGAGAATCATGTGAGAAGAGAATCTCAAAGATGAATCACTTACATTAAGTTGACCTGTTATCACGTCTAGGGGAGACTGTTTTAATAACTGATGTGGGAAGGCCCAGCCCTCTGTGGGCAGCACTATTCCTTAGGTAGAAGGTCTTGACCTGGTTAAGAGTAGAGAAAGTGAGCAGAGCCAGAGTACGCATGCATTCATTTGCTACCTGTTTTCATGGATGCATTGTGATCAGTTCTTTGAAGTTCTAGCAATGATGACTTCCTTACACAGATGAACTATAACTGGAAATTGTGATCTTAACAACTCTTTCTCCTTTAAGTTATATTTGTCAAACTAGTTTATCACAGTGATGGCGAAAGAAAATAGAACCCCAGTTCTGATAGTATTTTTAAATTATGACACTTCCACATCCTTCTCAGAGTATTAGAGACAAGTTAAGGAGAGTATAATGGTCTTAGGGAGAAATGGCACCCGTAGGTTTGTATATTTGAATGTAGGGTCCCAAATGGTGGTCCTGTTTTGGGATCTTATAGTACTTTTAAGAGGTATATCTTCTTTGGAGGATGTATGTCACTGAGAGTGGGCTTTGAGGGTTTATAGCCTGATAACACTTCCTGTTCCTCCCTACCATACATTGCCTTGTCATGTATGTAGATGAAAAGCTTCATCTCTGCTTTCTGCTTCAGTTGCTCTTCCTCCACATCCTATCCCATGATTGGGGTACATCTCTCTCCCTCTGGTACTGTGAGCCTAATCAGTGCTTTCATTTATAAGTTGCTTTGGGCCATGTATTTTATCACAACAGCAAAAAGTAGCTAATACAGAGAGTTCACTTTGTCTTTTTCCTCATGTGTAATGATTTAAAGGTGGTTTAAATGTGAAATGTCTTCCATAGGCTCACAAATTTGAACATTTGTTCCCTAGTTGGTGATACTGTTTATAGAGGTCACAGAATCCATGGCAAGTGGAACCTTGCAGAAGAAGTTACATCATTGGAAATGGGCTCTTAAGGCTTACTGTCTAAGCACATTTCCTGTTCTCTCTGTGTCCTGTGTAAAGATGAAACATGATCTTTCTGTTTCATGCTCCAGCTGTCATGGTATCCTCCTGTATTCCTATGATAGAGTCTGGCCATCTGGAACCACAAGCTAAAATAAACACTTTGGTTTATAAGTTGCATTTGATTATGGTATTTTATCATAGCAACAGGAAAGCAACTGGTACTGACTGGTAAGAATGTATAGATATCTTTGCATTGAGAAGTTTGAGACTAATTCTACAGATACATCCCAGCATCAGGGCTCCTGGTTAAAAAAAAATGGGATCTGCTGAGGTCTTATTTTCTTCTATGTGCATCTTCCCAATCTAGACTCCTTGACTCCCTGTCGGTGTTAAGTTCAAGGGAATTGCTCACTAAATCCCTTATATTTATATTTCTGTCCCAAATTCTATGTTCTAGAAGACCCTATCAGATATAGTAACTATATTTCTGCATTCAACTTCAGTGCCCACAATATTCTGATCATAATAAGAATTGTGATGATTAGTATAACATTCCAACTTAATAAAATCTAGCATCATCTCAAAATGTCTGTCGAGGATTATCCTAATTTAGCCCATCAAGATAGGAAGATCCATTTAACTTGTGGATAGGCTTATTCCTTGGGCAAGTGGATCCTGGACTGCAAAATAGAGAAAGCAAGTTGAGCAAAAGTTTACAGGCATTCATGATGCTCTCTCTTGACTGTAGATAAGATATGGCCAGCTCATCAAGCTTGTACTGCCTTGACCTTCAGCCATAATGAACTTCATTTGTAGCTGGGAATCAGAAGAAGTTGCCTTTTTATAGAATATTTTTATCAGCACAATGGAAAAAGTAACTAATATAAGATCTGTTTTAAAAAAAATTCTACAAGGTAAAGAGATAAAATGCATTCTTATGCACATTCTTACTTCAACTCAAGGTGACCCAACTGCACCTCTATTTTGCATCTTAATAAAGAAGAAAATGGCTTTTTAAGAACCTTTGGAGTCCACAATTTTCTTAAAAAATCATGGCCATATACACGCTAAGCAAGGACCAAAGACTTCATTAATGCCTACTCTAAATCAATTACAGTCTGGAGCAAAGTGATACATCTCTAATGTAGGGATTTCAGGTCATATTTATTGAGGGATTAATGTCTTACATGTTCATGATAGTTTGTTAACTAGCCAATAGGAGTCATTATTTAAAGAAATTCATTAGTGAGATTTGAGTGATCTGAGAGCACTTAAGTAGGAATCGATATTTATAATCCGGTTTAAAGCATTCTAGCAAAGATAATCAACCTTCAATACAGACACGATATGACATCCCCAGATTCTTAAGATTTCATCTTTAACTTAAATCAAAGAGTCAGTCTTTAACACAAAGTTAGAAGGAAGATTTTATGAGTTGTCAGCAGGTTGTGACATTCTACTGTTGTTGATCATTTTGTTTAGTGATTACTTACTATAAGATCTTGCATACAGGTAACATGGCCAACTGATTGTCAATGAAATAAGTATACTTCTCCCCCAATTACGTTATTATCTAACTGACTCACTTATTGCTATCAGAGTAGTTATTTGTACGAGAGTGTAATGTCAACATTCAGCAGGCACGCATCTTGTTTAGACAAATATCTTATTATACTTTCTAAGAGACAGTACTAAAATAATGTGTTTGATGAAAGTGGGACATTCCTTAATTTATCCTTAAGAGTTATGCAAGTTTTATAATAATATAAGTTCTGTATATTTCATGTATAATACAAACTATTACCACAAAAAGAAATTGAAAACCACATTTTACAGAGTTGAGAATGTCACTATATGTGTATATATATATATGTAAAATTTTATTATATTGGTAAATTTTAAGGTGTTGTTTAAACTTTCAGAAAAACTGATAGGGTGGCCCCCACCCTACACTTCATGCCATAGTATATTAATTTCAGAAGTCCTCTGGGAATAGTTTACCCCCTCTAAATCATGATAGAAAGTTGAGAAAACAAAACAGTTCAGGAGTAAATACATTGCTCTTTGAGAACAACTGGATGATAAACTATTTCAACAGATGATTAGTGTTCATTTTATGACATCACCAGTTTGTTGTTTAACCATAGAAAAATCAGCCACAGGGGAAACATAATCAGAAACTTGAGCTGAGAGCCTCCACTTCCCCACACTTCCCCACTTTATTTCTATTGCATGCTGTGGTAAACACATGATCCCACCTCTCTGTCTGTTCCTATTTGATCTTCTACATTGACATCTCTTCTGAGGGGACACTTTGCTCAGCCTGAAACTCTCAACCAGGAAGTTTAGTTGTTCAATGATCTGAGCATTCAGTTTGATGTCATTCTACTCTTTCTCCCCTCTCTCTTTCCACTTTTCCTTGTCTACCAACTCTCTGTCTATCTTTTTATATCTATCTATCTATCTATCTATCTATCTATCTATCTATCTATCTATCATCTATCTATTGATATATCTATTGATATATCTATCTGGTATTTGCTATTGATTTCTTTACTTTGGTTTGCCACTTACATGTATTACTCACTAAGCCAATACACAAATTATGGCTATCATAGCTCATTCTGCAGATCAAGCAGAGAAAGAATTTAGGTATGATGTATTCTTTGGGTTCCTTTCCTTTACTAATATATTTCACATTCCCAATGCAGATCATCTTGAGCCCATCACCTTCCTTTCCCATTGTTCTTCTCAATACTATTTGTCCATTCTTTTCATAAAGCATGGAGTCCATCAAATGCTTATACATTTCTGTAAAGCATATCAAACATATATGCATTCATATGTGTGTGTGTGCATTCATGTTTTACATATTCATGTGCAGGATAAAGATTGGCAGGTATCTCAATCAGTCATTTCTACTTCTTAATATTTAAGAAAAGGTCTTTCTCTGAAAACAGACTCACCTGTCCACTTAGTGTGACTGACTAGTGATCTCTAGAGATCTGCCTGTCTTTGCCTTCCTCACACTAGGGTTTTACATATATGCCACCATGACCAGTTATTATATGGATGTGGGATACCTAAGCTGAAGTCTTCATGTTTGTACTTATTGACTGTGTTCAATCTCCCAGACACTATGCTACATCTTTTATAAGTAGTTTTATCAGAACACATCCCCTTTCCCAGCAAAATTTGCCCTCAGGCTTAGGGACATCATTTTAAGGTTGATTATAATTGGTATATGATTGAAGGATGGGGGAGGAATTTTATAGGCTCAAAAATCTTTTTTTTTAAAAAGAGAGAGATAATTTGATGATGGGATAATAGATTGGTATTTGTGAGTTATTGTTTTTAGACAATTATATTAGTATAGATACTTGTATATTAATACAAAGTTAAATTTATTAAATATTGTATACTTGTATGCTTCTACCTCTGTTTAAAACATTGTTTATATATTGATATATATATTTACCATATTACAGTGTACATTACTACCTCTGATCAAGATACTTCTACATTGTTTACATTTGAAGGTCATTGTCCTCATTTGTTGCACAGTTGTTTAT
>NC_022013.1:6622799-6623378 GCF_000317375.1 Microtus ochrogaster | reverse complement strand
TACATTGTTTACATTTGAAGGTCATTGTCCTCATTTGTTGCACAGTTGTTTATTGTCTTAGTCTTTAAGTCAGATAGGTATTAAAAAACAGTGTACATTACTACCTCTGATCAAGGTACTTCTACATTGTTTACATTTGAAGGTCACTGTCCTCATTTGTTGCACAGTTGTTTATTGTCTTAGTCTTTAAGTTAGATAGGTATTAAAAATTATAGATCAATAGTCATCTATGTTTGTCATATTTATAATTAGGCTAATCAGGTTCTTTAGATACATAGAGATTATATTTAGTATAGATAGTATAATCTTCAACCTCTTCAAAGAGCTGTAGAAAATGGCCTTTAATCTAACTTAGACTTCTGTGGTAGTGAGGCACAATTGCTCCTAGCAACACCAATCTATTCCCGAAAGAATGTTAAACACCGCCGGGCAGTGGTGGCGCACCCCTTTAATCCCAGCACTCAGGAGGCAGAGGCAGCTGATCTCTGGGGAGTTCGAGGCCAGCCTGATCTACAAGAGCTAGTTCCAGGACAGGCACCAAAGCTACAGAGAAACCCTGTCTGGAAAAACCAAAAAAAA
>NC_022013.1:6591794-6622699 GCF_000317375.1 Microtus ochrogaster | reverse complement strand
ACACTCCACCTGGAGCCTTTCTTCTTGACAGAACTGGCTTTTGGGCAAAGAAATGCCCACACCTCAACCACTGACAGAGATACAAAGTATCGGTAAATGTGCCTTTAAAAATGGTATGTCAGTTACTTTAGGCCTTAGCCAAAGTTGGTTGCTTCAACGTTGCAAATGAGACTTTGGGTGATTGCCCAAATACAACTATAAACAATAGGAATAATAAACAATAGTCAGTTGTCTCTGTCATTTGAAAGTTTCTCCATTATGCTTCCTGTTTACTCAAGTAATATTGTTTCCCTTCTCAGACCTTTTGATGGAGTTAAAGATTACATAATGGTGGTTACCTTCCTCATGATTTAGCCAAGCTTAATTTCTACACAATATTTAGACTCCTTGAAATAGAATATTTAGTAAAATTTTTGTTATGCATTCCTTGCTTAATATTGTTTATTATTTGTAATTTTATATTTGGTATCTCTTCCTATTGTATATAGTTATATTTGTTTTGGATCGATCTTGTTGTCGTATGATGAGGAACCTCTACCAACCATTCACATCTAATTAGGGTGTGACTACCTGGGGCCCAGATAGACATACTGGGAGAATCCAGGTATGCGCTCTCACTGCGCAGATCACGCCAGACGGATAGCAAGCTGGGTCTTTCATTCTTGTGGCGTGAGTTTCCCCTCATAACCATTAAAGTATAATTGTTACTCTTGAGCTAGCCTGGTTATTTATTGTACCTACCTAATTCACAACGTCAAAGGTTTCCAAATTTCCTTCGTTCATGAAACCAACTGTCTTAGTAATAGATTCACTAAGATGCCAGAACAAAGACAATACCCAAAATACTGTTTTAAATCATTAAGGACAGGAAGAGTCACATGTATCCATTTCAACAACCTGCTGTCATTATATGAATTCTCTGATGGTAGAACTAGTAGGACACAGTCAGTTAGTAGGACACTTTACAGTTCACAATGGCCATATAAATGACCCAGGAATTTACTTTCAAGGGGCAGTGCTTTAACTTTCTGTGTAGCTCCACAGTCCATTATTTCCTTCTAATGCTAGTATGTGTATGTGCATGTGTGTGTGTGTGTGTGTGTGTGTGTGTGTATAACACATGTGTGTATGCATGTTTCTGTGTGTGCACAAATACGCACACACATTTTCAGGCCTGTAGGGGCTAGAAGTTGGTTCAGGTTTCTTTCCTAGTCATTTTCTACTTAGTTTTTATTTTAACTTTTCATTACATTTCACTATCTATCTATCTATATCTCCATTTATTTGTTTAAGTATGGGTGTGTGCAGCAGCATATGTGTGGAGATCAGAGAACAATAAATCTTGGGGGGGATTTATTCTCTCTTTTCTTGGATCCTTGGGATGGAACTCAAATTGTCAGTTATGGCAGAGAGCACCTTTATCCATCATCCTTCCTTTCTTTCTATTGTGTGATAAAGATCTTTACCAGAAGAAATTTGGAGAGGAATAAATTTACTTGGTTTACATAGAGCAGGTCACAGTAAATGAGAAAATCAAAGGCAGAAACTCAAGGCAGGAACCTGGAGGCAGGAACTGAAACAAATGCCATCGAAGAATGCTGCCTACTTGCTTGCTCCACACGACTTGCTCAACTTGCTTCCTTATACCCAGCACCACCTGCCCAGGGGGCACTACCCATGTTGAGATGGACCCTCCCACATCAATCATTTATCAAGAAAATGATCCCACAAGCTGGATTACAGGACATTATGTTGGAGGCATTTTCTTATTTGGGAGTTCCCTCTCTCAAGATAGCCCTAGTTGGTGTCAAGTTGAGAAAACCACTAGTCAAGTCACTTCTCATGTTGCTCTTTCATATGGCTTCTCCTACTGAATCCAAGAGTTCATTTACTTAGATGGTTTCACCTGCAATCCCCAGGAATTCTCTCTCTTCCTTCCCAATGTTAAAATTTCAGATGTTCACCACTAGGCCCTTTACCACTTAAATCCCTCAAAACCCCTCGTAAAAATCAGTTCTTTCTTTCTTTTTTTTTTTTTTTGACAGGGTTTCTCTGTGGCTTTGGAGCCTGTCATAGAACTAGCTCTTGTAGACCTTGAACTCACGGAGATCTGACTGCCTCTGCTTTCCAAGTGCTGGGGTTAAAGGCGTGTGCCACCACTGCCTGGCTTATAAATATCAGTTCTTAAATGACATTCTTCCAAATGCTCATTTTGCTCTGCCAGTTTTTCCTGGATGAACATGCTATCCTGCACACCTGTTCTTTGTATTACATCATGATATTGAAAAGAGAGAATTAGTGTCTATCAGAGCCGCTGCCTCTGAAAACCAAGTTTTCAAAGGAAATGCCTGTATCATAGGGAACATATATATCTTCATCTGCAACTGAGCCATTTCTATGTGCTATCCTGCACAGTGTCTGATAAGTTATGAAGTTTATTTTTTATTGAATTATTATGAATTCATTCCAGTGATATTAGGGACCCAGTTTGAGAACTTTGTGCCTGGGTGTTGGAAGATTACACATGCGTCCACTTGTGAACTTTACATACATTAGTAATTTCTCACCTTGGGTACATCATTTGAATGATTTAATCTATAAAAATGTACATGGCTTTCTGGCAGTGTAGAGATAAAGTCTTTGGTAGTCACTAGATTAATAATTTTCAAAACAATTTAGAAAGTTCCCTTAGGTCTTTTAGGCCAGTGAGATGATGTACCAGGTAAAGCACTTGCTTCCAAGCCCAACAACACAAGTTTGGTGTTCACGAGGGCATGGTAGAAGGAAAGAGCCAACCACCACAATTTTTATTTGACCCTCATACACACTATGATGTGTCATGCAGAAATACACACACACATACATACACACATGTACAAATATAATAAAAATACTTTTATAATAAAGCTTAAGGTCCTAGTTACATATATGTATGTATACATTTACTTATATGTGTGCCTACATATATGTTTTTACTATTATTAAAGTTTTAGTATTATGATACGTGATGTTGTAATGTTATATTAGAGAGGATTCTCTAATGTTATAGAACTTATGGAATGAATCTCTTCGTGTGTGTGTGCGTGCGTGTGTGTGAGTGTGTGTGTGTTTGTGTACTGTGTGTGTGTGCAAAAAATTTATTGAAATGACTTTAAGGCTGCAGTTCAACTAATCAAATAATGTCTAACTGTGAATGGAAAGTCCAAGAATCTAGAAGTTGCTCGGTTCCATAAAGCTGGGCATCTCAACTGCTCTTCTGTGTATGCTGGAATCCTGAAGAAGTAGACTCCACTGCCAGAGAAGGAATGGATTTGTTATCAAGTTTAGGACAAGCTGGCAAAAAAGAAAAAAAAAAAACCTTCCTTCTTCTTTGCCCTTATATAGGCTTCTAGCAGTTTAGCCCAGACTAAAGGCATGCCTTCCTATCTCAAGATCTGCATTAAAGGCATGCATTTTCCAATTTTGAGATCCAAATCAAAAGCCTGTGTCTTTCAGCTTCAAGTCTTAGATCAAAAACATGTTGTCTTCCTGCCTCAAGTTCCGGATCACAGGTGTGCTCTCCATTTTTTTGATTGTAGTTCATCCCAGATATAGTCAAGTTGACAACCAAGAATAGTCATTACATATGTATAACGTGCTCATGGCTCAGAAAGGTCATGTAGTTCCTTAATAAGACTAAAATGCCAAGTGCTCTTTGAAAATCAGAAACGAATTGAATTGACTTCCAGTGCTCCTTGGGATGGTCGCATATTTTGTTTGATTTTATTTATTTATTTGTTCATTTTTTATTCATATTTTGCAAGTGTAGAATTTGGGGGGGTGTGATGAAAGTTTCTCAAGGAGACTTTATGAGGCTGAACCTTTCCAAGTGCTAGGTTTTCTTACATAAGACCTTAGGAGCATAAACATTTGTTGTGTGGAGAGGGCTCTCCCAAGCTCTCTCTTGCTGCATCTAATATACTCTTATGTTTAGGAGCAAGCCTTGTTAGTACATCCTGGAAGCAAAGACTATTTTATCCATATATATTCTTTTTCTAAGAAACCATCTCTGAAATCCATCAACTTATTTTGCTACCCCCTACATTTTCTTTTATTTTGAGAAGGAAGAAATGTTGCGAATCTCTCTCTCTCCCCCTCTCTCCCCCTGGGCAAACCTCTCCCAGCCCTTAAAAAGGCACGGGCCACCAACCCCGGATTGCCAAGTGGGCACTGCCCATAGGTTCACACATATGCAAGCAGCTGACAATCATTGCATGATAATAGCATAAGTCGGGGAGTACTCGCTTTCAGGATCGTGGAGGGCGGGAGCCAGTACCATCAGGTGAGGCTCCACGCAGCTCTCTACATCGCCATCAGGTGTGGCTTCATGCAGCTCTCTACAAAACTGTAATATAAATCTCCATCCATGTCATATGAAAGGATGGCACATATTAAAAAGTCATGAAGACTCTGAAGCCAATGAGATTTATCATGCCTCATCCAGTCTCAGAGCTGTTCCCACAGTAGAAGGGTTAGCATTTATGGCACCTGTCTTGTAGTTTTTCTTGGTTTATCTCTTTATGTCTGCAGCCAAGATTTTCAGGAGGTCTCGGTCTTTATTAATTTTGAAGGAATCCATAGACTTTTGTTTCCTGTGGAAATAAAGGCATAACCTCTCTTCCAATGCAATACATTTCCTTTTTAAGGGCCGGGAGAGATTTGCCCAGGGGGAGAGAGGGGGAGAGAGAGAGAGAGAAAGAGAGACTAGGTCCTGAATAAACTGCCTAGCAAGAAGAGCTCCAGTGTCGTGTCATCCTTGCGGGTCGAGGTGGCCGTGACACAGTTTGGTTATGCAGTTCAAACTTTAAAAATTGACAGATGCCTTTTACCTGTTCGAATAAAACAGAGAATCATCTTTAACTGATTTGTACAGACTGCACATTCCATAATTGTGTTAGTGCAGATATGTATGTTACCTTTAAATTTTTTTTATGTTTTCAGAAAAAAAAGGACCAGACATCAGTGATGACAGGAAGCCAAGGTGATCCAGCCTCTCAGAAGGTCTCTGTTGCAGTTTCCTCGGAAATCAGCATCTAGGACAACTTTGAGGTGGCTACTTGAGATGGTTCAGCCTTGTAGACTACTCCAGTCAGGACTTCAAATAAGCTCTGTACGTTCTCACCACACTGAGCCTGGACAGTAGCTAGCTCTCCTAGGACTGGACAATTATCTCAATTTTCTCAGAGTCCCTAAAGATGCTGTCATCCCAGACAGCCGAAAGTAAATTTAAGAACATGACACCCATATTCCCAAGAGGTGGGGTGGGTGGTTTTTGGTCATTTGGTGGATTATGGATGTTTGTCATTATTTAGGGGGGTGGTTGGTAGCAAGTTGTTACTGGCCATGGTCAAAGAAAGAAAACTAAGTAAAAGGAGGTTAGATTCAGAAATCTCTTTTTGAAAAGAAAACAGGGGGGACATAAGAATGATAGGATAAAAGGGTATCTTATTGAATCTATTTTTAAACTAAAAAAACCTATTATTATCAAATATTTTACATTGGTATGGATTTTTGTACATTGATATAAATGTAAGGTTACTTTGGTTAGAACATAAAAAAAAGAAATGCTGCGAATCTATTATAATTTCCAAAATGTTTCTTTAATTTTAAGATTTATTTTTATTATCTCTGTGTATCTATGTGTGTTTGTATGATTGAATGTAGCATGTGTGTTGATGCTCATGGAGGTAGAGGAGGGTATTTGATCCCTTGGAGCTGGAGTCCAAGGAAACAGTAAGATAATGGCATATATGAGCAAATTCTTTTCTAACATTTTTATTTGGGAGAAAGACCAAGTTCATAAAAAATCTATTCCAGTGTATCACCAGAAACCATTTGACTGTGTATATTTGCATTATCAGAAAAATGTATAGCAACAATTACGTCAACTGTGAGAAAAATATTTTCAAGTATACTGTACAAAAATTAAATTGAGGAAGTGACAAAACATAGCTCATATATAAATTTTAAAACTCTATATTTTATTTTTAATGTTTATATGTTTGAATTAGTATATTAGTGTGTACACATGCATATGGGTCTATATGGATTCCAGAAGGGAAAGTCAGATTCCCTGGAATGAGAATTACAGGTAGCAGTTGTGAGCCGTCCATTGTAGTTACTGGGAGCCTAACTAGGTCATTTGCACAAGCAAAAAGCGCTTTTCACCATGGAGCCATCTCTGCAACCCCAAGAGTCTAAGAGTTTCAGTTATAGCAGACTATCTAATTACCCAAATAGTATCCTTGATTGCGCATCTTCACACTCTAAGGTATATTTTGCTTTCTTCCCTTTTTGACAGATGTTTTCAGAACATGGACTTATTCCTGTGCCTATTTTAATGTCCTTCTTGTTGCTGTTACTAAGTAAAAGTACTTAAGCTGAATTGATTATGCTGGTAATTCAACTACATTCAAATTCATAAAGTCGAATTCTGTTGATTTCAATAGACAAGATGGAGTCAGTGATTTCAAAGAAATTATTCTTTAAAGATTAGAGGTAAGTTTTAACTTAAGGCGGAAGAAATAATGGGGCAGCAATTAAGAACACATGCTGCTCTTTCAGGGGATCTGCGTTTGGTTTCTAGCTCCCACATTCGGCAGCTCTTAACCATATGTAATTCCAGCTTCATGGGAACCAACAGCCTCTTCTGACTTGTGTGGCCAACCATACACATGTGATGTCACTGACACAACCACACATACCTAGACCCAAGTAAAAATACTGTAAAACTTGACCACGATAGTAAAAGTTCCATAGTTTCCCCTTTTTACACACAGAACATCACTTTTCCATACCATTTTGTGGTCTTCAGTTGTTAGCTTAACATTAGATCACTGAAGGTTTTTTTTGCCTTGGGATCAATGAGCAAGTTTGTCAAAGACAAGAGGAGTTATTTTCTATCTCTTACAATATATATCTCCTACCAGATATTGAACTTCTTTTATTACCTTCAGCCAATTCCCACCAGAAATTGAATGGCATTCACGCGGTTGCTGCTCTGGTAAGGTATCACATTGAAGGTAACCGTGTCATATTTCTGATGCTGAATGACTCCTAAGCTGACTTTAATGAGAGCTTCCTAATTTTAATTTGTACATTACTTTGTAATGCAATAGTTATTAAAGCTGTGGTGCAAATATATCCTTCCTCATATGGAATAGAACCTGAAGCCCGCTACTTACAATTCAGTCCTTAATAACTCAGAGGTACTTAAAAGCAGTAGGCATAACTTGAAAAGAATAGGCATAACTTTAGTGTCTCCCATTGAGTATGAGAATTGATCACATAGAGATATACATGATATTTAACTCTTAAAGCAGAAATTTTTATAAAACGATCTTTACCACATATATCTCATGATACCCCCAAAGTGCTTCTTCTCACTTTTTGTGCATGTTCATATGTGTGTGCATGCATGTGAGCTACAGAGTCAGCATGTATAGGTCAGAGGATGACTTTTTCCACATTTTTTCAAAGAGTTATTTTATATTTTATGTCTCTCCCCCAGCTCTCCTTCACTCCCTATCTCACTCCTCTACGTGCATGTGTATATCTGTGTGTGGGCGGGACACGCATGCACGTACTTACAGAGGCCAGTAGTGTCCAATTCCTGAAGCTAGAGTTACAAGCAGTTATGAGTATAGGAACTAGCCATGATAAGCTAAATATGAACAGATCACTTAAAGGAAGTTCTTCACTTCCAACCATCATCAACTTCCAGAGTAGGAGTCAGCCATCAATAAATTTAATGGAGGCTTGAGTCTCAGTAGTTTTCCTGGTTGCAGGAAAGACCATAATCTAAGATTACCTGAGCACCACCCAAGAACAAACCATCCAAAGGAAATGCCTAAAGCTGCAACCACTGTAGATAGGATCACCTGCCAGTACACACTCACCAGGACACCCCTAGACAAATGTCAACCAATCAAGGGTCCTGAACTTCAGAAATCCTTCACCCCTACCTTTACTACTATAAAAACCCAACTCTAACTGAGCTCGGGGCTCTCCATTTATTCCAATATGTTGGAAATGCGGAGAGGCCAAATTTGCAAAGCTGCATAAAATAAAGGCTCATTGCTTTTACATCCGGGACTCGGTATCCTTGTTGGCTTTTGGGGGACTTCACGGATTTGGGCATAACAATGAGCTACCCAAGATAGGTACTTGGAATTGAACTTGTGTCCTCTGCAACAACACTAATGACTCAAAAACTGAGGCCTCTCTCCAGACCTGCTGAGAACATTATTGGCATCAGTCAAACCAACTTATTACTAACTGTTAGTATTTGTAATAGCTTTTTTGAACATGCCACAATATGAGAAGAAATTCATGGTGGAGGAATCAGTGCCAACATTTTTACTTTCTTTCTTGTAAATGTATTTTTATTTTTAAATATGTGTCTGTGTGTTGGTGTATGCATGTGAGGGAAAGTACCTTTAGAGGCTAGAGAGGTTCGGTCCCCTCCAGCTGGAGTCAACTGTGTAAGCTTAGTGTTGGTGTTGGGAATTGAACTTGGGTCCTCTGCAAGAGCATGTGCCCTTAACTGTTGTGCCATCTCTCCAGACCCAGGTCCCACATTTTCTAAGCCGCTTAGCTTTCTGTGTGACTAGTCATATACCTGTCTTTCATCTCAACCTGCAGAAAGATGGAGAAGTTGGACAGCTTGGCATTGCTGACCTTGGTTTACTTGCTTGCATTCTGAAAATGCTTTTATCTTGCATCCCTGTAATCTTTCCTGGTTTTTATCTTCTGAACTTTCATCTTACTGGGAGACAAAAAAATCCCTGAGGCAAAGCAGAACCAAGTAACTCCAACTGAGAAAAGGCAGCTCAGAACTCCCACAGCTGGTCTTTAGCTCACAGCCTTAGCTGCATTTGCTTTTTAAATTTTTTTCACTATATACTTGTTTAAAAACCAAAGAAAATCAGTTGATCAATAAACTATTTTTATTATTAATGACAATGTGTAGTCACATAGCATATATGAATCATAAAATGCTCCTGCCTTGAAAGGTAAAATAAATAGTTTTACTGTGACTACCAGTTCTACCAATGACGGTGTTGAGGTCTATTGGTCTCTAATGCATGTTCTCATATTACACTATTAGTGGATGTTAATGGTAAAAATGGATAGATTAGTGTTCTATCTTTTACTGTAGCATGCTTCTCCTTTACACATTAGGTATTTAACTTGAGTACACAGAAACAAAACCAATAAGCCTTCCTGAACCCAATTCAAACGAAAGAGTATATGACTGTTGTAGGAAGCCCTGTCTATGTGTTGCTTTTATTGGTTAATGAATAAAGAAGCTGCTTTTGGCCAATGGCTTAACAGAGTAAAGCCATCTAAAAGAGATATGCATAGTAGAGCTAAGCAGGAAAAACTAAACTGAATGCTGGGAAAAAGAAGGCAGACTCAGGAGAAGGCTGCCAGAGGCAGACACCAGAATTTTACCCAGTAACCCACAGGCTCGTAGTGATACACAGATTAATGGAGATGGGTTAATTTAGGATGTGAGTTAGCCAGAAATATATTTAAGCTACTGGCCAAACAATATTGAAAATAATATAGTTTCTATGTGATTACTTGGGGGCTGAGCAGCCGGGAACAAACAAGCAGCCTTCTTACAACAGACTGTGAGACCTAAATGTGACAGAAGTTTTTCCTCTGTGAACTCTTACGTAAGAAAGCACTAACTACAGACTTAACTTGGTAATGGAGAAAGCAAATGTCTTTATGCTGGAAAGTTATAGCCCAAAGAGATACAAGAAGAAATAGAAAATAATATTTTAATGATGGACAGGATATTTTATGCTATAGAAAATGACAAAGCCACTTTAAAACTTTTTAAAGGTTTATTTTATTTTTATTTTGTATATAATATGGGTGAGGGTGGCATATGGGTGAATGTGGGTGTCCACTAAAGCCAGAAATGGTTATCTAATCCCCTGAAACTGGAGGTACAGGCAGTTTTGAACTACTACAATGGATCTTGAGAACTGAACTCAGGTTCTTTTCAAGAAAAGCAAGCACTTTAAATCTCTCATCCACATCTCCAGCCCCATATAAGAAATAGGAAACAGAGTAAAGCAGCCAATGAGTTGATAATGATCATGAAGCATTTGGGAAGTGCGTTATCTCTGTTAGTTTGTATATTGTTCAAAACTGAAGACTTTGGCATCCAGTCAACAGAAATTGTCACTGATTAGTATCATGAATTAAAACACATTATTAAATTTTCCGAGATTCAATTTCCTTACTTTACAAATGTGGTATAGTAGATCAGTTGTAGGCTACAGAAATGGTAGCATTATGGAATTCTAAGCAGAGTGTCTAATGTGATATACACAATGTCATGAGAATTACTATTGCAGTAGTCCTCTTTCTTATGTGGTTTTGAAATTTGAAATTGAAAATTACAAAAGTAAATAATCTATAATATTTTAAATCTTTGGTAGTGGTAGAAAAAAATATACAATACAATACAGAGCTCTGGCTCTGTCCAGTATAAAACATGAAACATTCTTCTTTATTTTTTATCTACCCCAAGAACACTACCAAAATGTTACTCACTGAGTAACCACCTCTCTTATCATGTAAAATGTCATTGTTCAAAGGCTATTTGAAGACTTTATTATCAAAGAACCTTTATGAAGTAACCCAATTTTATTCCTATACCTCTGTCATTCACCTTACTTCATTTAATCAATTAGGCAGCTCACTATCTCTAGTGACTTAAATGAAAATGGTCCCCATAGGCTGGTATACTTTAATACTTTGGTCCCAGTAGGAGGGACTCTTTGGAAAGGATTAGGAAATGTAGGCTTGCTGGAGGAGATGTGGCACTAAGGAGTAATCTTCGACATTTCAAAAACCCATGCTCTACCTCCTAGCTTTTTCTGCCTTCCAGATGCAGATAAAGATGTAAGTTCTCATGTACTGCCTCAGTGCTATGCCTGCTTGCCTGCTGCCATGTTCCCAGCCACATTGGCTGTGAACTAACCCTATAAAATGTAAGCATGCCCCCAATTAAATGCTTCCTTCTCTAAGTTGCCTTGGTCATGGTGTCTCTTCGGAGCAATAGAGCTGTAACAAAGATAATCATGGACTCCCGTCTTCTGGAACTGTGAACCTCAATTCAAATGCTTTCATTTATAACTTGTCTTTGTCATGTTTTGTCACAGCAGCTGTAAAAGAAACTAAGACAGAACTTGGTACCAGAAGTCAGGTATTGCTATGACAAACCTGACCATGCTAGGTCTTTTGGAAGAATGAGGAAAATTTGGCAGTTGGATTAGGAAAATGGCTGAATGTTTTATGTAGAACTTAATGGGCCAATCAAGTAGAGGACTGGAAGACAAGAGTGCTTAAAGAATTGTGAACTATGGACATTCAAGTGAAATGGTTTCAAAGGGCAACAAAATTAGCTACTGAAGCAGTCTTGGGATATTTTGAGAAAGAATGTCACTTCTTTCTTATCCTAAGAATCTGACTTCAGCCTAAATTTATAAGTTTTAGACTAATTTCACTAATTAGACAGAGATTTCAAGAAACCTAGTATTGTTGTATGCTTATTAGTAACCATTCAAACACAGGTCTCAGATGAAAAAGAACAAATGAGGCAAAATAAATACAAAATATCCAGTTTGAGCGGGAAAAAAAAATAAACACCAAAAAATGTAATGTAGGAATCGAAGTTCATGTTAGAATAAATGAAGAGAGTTCTGATCTAGAATGGAACAAAGGGGGCGTTGTCCTCACAGCAAGGGCCCTTCCCCAATTTTTTCCAAGACACTTACAGAGAGAAAAGCCTAAAGTTTTATGTCTCTAAAAAGAAACAGTAAATCAAAGCTTATGCAAAATGTAATTCTAAGAGAAGGCCAGGCTCCATTACAAAGAAGTAGCTGAACTCAGCAGAGTTGGCCCCATGGGATCAGCTTTAAAGTCATGAAGAATGCACAAGATAAAGTGTTGTGAAATCATCCTCCATGGTTAACGAAAGTGACTGAGGCCCAATGTATGGCCAAACAGACCCTGCATGGAGGCACAGAGGCATCATTAATTGAAGGTGTGAAAAATGAAGTCTCCATAGTTTTGGAGACCTCAGGATGTTGGAGATGCCAGGGTCACGGGGTGCTTGGAATGGATCATTTCATACAATGAGTGGATTCAGCCTGTTGGGATTAGTTTTATGACAACTTGAAAGAAGCTAAAAATCACTTGAGATGAGGGAATCTTAACTGAAAAATGACCCCATAAGTTAGAGTTGCAGAAAAATCTGTAGAGCAGTTTCTTAACAGTGAATGATTGAGTGGGGCTGGGACACACAGGCTGGTAAACACAGAGTCCATAAAATCAAACCATGCAAACCACAGAGCATGAACTCTTCCATGGTCTCTGCCTCAGTGCTTGACTTCAGGTTCCTACCTGTTTTGAGTTCTGCATTACTCTATCATGGAGAGAGAGAGAGAGAGAGAGAGAGAGAGAGAGAGAGAGAGAGAGAGAGAGAGAATGGACTTTTTTTTCCCAAGTTGCTTTTTGGTCATGGTGCTTCATCAACAATGATTATCCTAATTAAGACACAGCCCAAAAGAGAGAATGTGTTGCAGTTAGCAAAACTGGATCGGTGGAGCCATCTATGCCTTTAGACTTCAGACTTGGGGGTTATAAGATTGGAATTTGCTTTTCTGGTTTCAGGCTTGATTTGGTCCATTATTTCCTCATTGTGCCCTTATTCCTCCCTTTTGGAACTGTAATGCATATTCTATGCCATTGAATATTGGAAATATGTAATTTTCTTTTGGACTTTGTAAGGTATTAGTTAAGAGATTGCTTTGCATCTCAGAAGAGACATTGAACTTTATAACTGTGTAAAGACTGAAAGATTATGAAGAACATTAAACTTGGACTAAAATCATTTTAAAATATGACATGGTCACAATTCTATGGGGCCCTGAAAAGGGAATCTGAATGAGCATCCCCCGATAGGCTCATATATTTGAATGTTTGGTTGTTAGTTATTGAAAGTGCTTGGGAAATAGTAGGTTGCGTGGTCTTGTCAGAGGAGGTGTGTCACTGGAGTTTGGCTTGAGGTTTTGAAAGCTCGCAGCATTGCTAGTTATATCTCTCTACCTCATGCTTAGAGATGAAGATGCAAACTCAGCTACAGCTACAGTGTCATGACTATCTATTTGCTCCCTCTCTCCCTCCCTCCCTCTACATTCTCTGAGAACTAAGTGGTACTGCTTCTTTCAGTGCTGTCCCCAACTTGCAGAACATCACCTAGAATGTGGGCTCTAGAACACTACTGGTGCCATTCTCAGCAGAGACTTCAAACAAGTTGCCAATCACAGAGCTAAACAAGAAAAGAATCTATGATGTTAAATACCACACTGCAGGGCAGGTGCACAGAACAAGTGTACTCAAGAAAAAACAATAGAAGCAAACATCAGAATAAGTGGCACAAAAGGAAATTTTCTTAGAACCAAGTACACTTAGCAAGAATTTTGACATTGTTGTTTATTTTGTGTTCATTGTACATTATCTTCAAAGAAAATTTTAATATAAATTGGCAAGAACATTCAGGAGAAAATGTCAAAAATGAGAATTTTAATCTTTCCTCTTTCTTTAAGCCTAATAGAACACAAAACCATGCTTAAGAGGTTAAAAAGCAAAACCATTTTTAATATGACAAAGGAAGAATGGAGCGTAACATCAAAGTGAATATTGTAAAATAAAATTTCTGTCTTATAATATTAAAATTTGTACTCAGGTTAATCCTCCTCTTCACTGCCTCTGACTTCATACTAGAAACTTCCCTAAAGCAGAATTATCTGGTCCTGCAGTGGTGACTAAGTGATAAAGCTGTGGAGGTGGTGACAATGTTCAGGAACATGGATAATACCAGGAAGGACACAGAGTGACCTGGTTGTGACATAAACCTGCAATGTAGACGAGGTGAGGAAGGTGGAGCATGGTGCCCTGCTGACTGATCATTTCTGTTGTCATTAGTCTTACATGTCAGCCCAGGGAGGTGGCTGACTGTTGTCATTTCATCATATCAAGAAACTTCTCTTCAGATACATTTTATCCTGAAGACAACAGGAAAATAAACTTCTCAATTGAAATAGCACAGAGCATTTGTTTTTTTTACAGAGAGGGATAGAAGGCAAGGATTGAACAAATTGGGAAGTTGAAAGATTCTGGGAACAGATGAGGAAGGGTAAACTGTGATCATAATGTACTGTACATAAATATTTTCAATAAAATATTTTAAAAATTAAATAATTAAAAGACAGGCACAGAACATTTTCTGGAGTGTCATTTAGAAGATAGTAGCAAACATAATATCTTTTCATAGCAATAAATACCCTAAGACACTACCTCAAATTTTTGCTGCATTAATAAAAGCATATTGACACTGGAGATAATCTGTGAAAGAAATGATTTCAATACAATGATACTTTTTTTTCCCAGTTTAGAATATTTTAAAGTATGTATATGGAGGGAGATTATGCAAAAATGTACTCTCTGAGGGCACCAGAAAAGAGCATCAGTTTCCCCTGTTTGGAGTTCAAATCAGCTGTAAACCATCTGACAAGTATTGTAGGAATATATCTGGGGTCCACTTGAAAGCTTGGTGTGTTAAGAGAACTACTGAGTCGTCTTCCAAGGTTGAAAGTCATATCCTCATGCTTGCAAGGAAATCACTTTACCTACTGAATGTCTCCCCAGTTCTGTTTCTTTATTAGTTGCTGTCTCTCTCCTTTTTCTATAGTTGGTACCTACTTTTCTTTTTCTGATTCCCGTACCTTTTTTGGGGTTTCTATTTCTGCCTTTGATTTATTTTTGCATGTTCTCATGAAATCTATCACACATTGTATCTAGTAATCTTGAATGTGATGAATCCTCCCTCGGAGGGAAAAAAAGCATTTTTAAAATTAATTGGCAACCATTTTTTAAATAAAAACTAGAATGTTCTATGCTACATCAAATACAGCAGTTGATACAGGCAATTCAATAACATGACTAATTCTGCCCACACCCTTGACTCATAGCCTAGGGGTAATTCTTCAGGGGCCCAGCTTTCCAAAAAAAAAAAAAAAAAAAAAAAAATTACTCCTATTATACTTCACTCTTTAAGACAATTCTGACTTTGATTTTTTCCCCCCATTCTCAGAACACCCATGCTAGGAAATCAATTACCTTCAGGGCAAAACTCAGATTTTGTGCTGAAAGAAATCCCCAGCTTCATTATTCTTTTCTTTATCTTGATAATTTTTCTCTGCCCTGTTATCTACAGGAAGCTTCTTAATTGTTATCCCCAGAGGTCACTCAGTGTAATTCTCACCTCAAAGAGAAGAAGGATGTTTACTCTGGAGTCAAATGGACCAGGGTCTGAGAACACAGATCTAGGTTACCACAAATTCTTTATGTGTGACAAAGTATTTGTAGTAAGAGAACAATGAAAGCCGGACATAAAAGTACTTCTCAGGTGTATGGGTGGGGACAGTAAGGAGGTGGGCTACACCCAAGCTGGGAAAACTCTGACATAGGGTGTAGATGTCATCTGTCAACATTCTTGGCCCTTTTGATGATTGGAAGCTAGGCATCTGTTTTTAAATTCCAAAGGATTGACCATTTAATGGTCACAGAAATGCTAGGTCAGGTGTAGAAAAGAGCTATAAATAGCTATTAAGGGACTAAAGATACCCAAGGGTAATTATTCCGTGTATTTACAACATTCCAATCTCCCAAATCACTGAAGTTCTAACCAGTTAGTCAGCCTTATAGGATGGAGGGTCAGTGGTAGGCATGGCTCTTTTTAGGAATTTCAGTCACAATCTTAGTAACCTGGTCTTCCTCAAACTAGAAAAAAGAAGTCTTTTAAAAACACATTTTAAAGATGAGATATTTTGTTAAAAGAAGGCTGGAATAAGCTGCAGGTCTCTGCTAAGGACAGCTGGTCTGCTCTCTTATCGTGGTGGGCAGTGGGCTGGGGTAGGGGTCTCATCCTCCAACCCTGCTAGGAACTTAAGAGTTAGTGAAGTCAAATTTCCTGATTGTTTTCTTCTAACCTAAAAAGATCACACAGAATTAACCAGTTAAGGCCAGTTTTATCCAAAAGGGCTGGGGCTGGAACAGCAAGCTGAACTGTCAAGAACTCTTCTGGTGGTGCTGTCTGTTGCAAAACAGACAACTATGCTATGTTTCTGGCCAAATATGGGATGCATTTCTCCAGCTCTTGAGTCTGGTCTGTCTTACCTCACGTTCTGCTGCTATAGTGTTTCACAAAATGTGTCTACCTATGTTCTGAACAGAGATGGGTTCGGGAACCTTTGAGTTCATTTGTTCCTCTATAAAATACTCCGAGGAACAAACCAGGAAAGACTGCTATAGAAAAGAATAAATATGAAAATAGTTCCTGCTCATCCTCCAGCCGTAGATCTATGAGGGGTATCAATGTATATCTACCGTGACCAGTCAGGCCACCCAAGATTCGGGACTCAAATAACTAGTTACTATTTGAAATCCCTACATTATGAAGTGGTTTGGTCTGCAAAGTTAATATGTATAACTATATTACTTTATTTCAATTACCTTGTTAAAATCATGAATGATCCATGATCTGCAGATCCTATGGACATCTTACTTAAGATTGAATTGTCAACTTCACAGTGAGAAGTCATTTGAGAGGAACATCTTAGATTCATTCAGAAGCTGCCTAGTGAAAGCTGGCCTGTGGACATATCTATGAGGGGTTTTCTGAACTCTTGATTGATGGACAAGGCCAGGCCAGGCCACTGTGGGTGGTCTCTGGTTCTGAGCTGCATGAGAAAGATAACTGAGCCAGAGCCAGAGATTGAGCTCGCAAGTTGCTTTCCTCTATGTTTCCTGCTCAGGTTCCTGACTTGAGTTCTTGCCCTGACTTCTTACAGGAATGGATTATGACCTGGAAGTACAAACTGAAATAAACCTTTCCTCTCCAGGTTGATCTTGATTAGAACATTTTATCATAGTAGCAGAAGTAGAAAAGGTGTTCCTTTAGTTCTTGCCTCAAAGGACTGACTTTCAGCATCCGGCAGTTTAATTACTCTTAAAATTATCTCTCATTCTTTGTTACTGCTCCCTTATTCTAGTTAAAACTTCCATGATATTGATGCTTTTTTCTCACTATAGATTTTCTATCTATTTGTTTGCTCCGTGTTACCATTAATCTTGAATGTTAAGTTGATGGACTTTAAAATCACCATGAAAACAAACGTGAACATAACTGTGAGGAAATATGAAGATTTATTGAGATGGAAGGCCCATCCTGAATACAGACATCACCGTCCCATAGGCTGGGTTCCTAGACTGAGTGAAAAGGAGAAAGTGAACTGAGAAGCAACAATTATCTCTTTCTGTTTCCTGACTGTGGATGCAGATGGACCATCTGCTTCATGCTCCTGTAAGCCTTGTCTGCTGTTCTGTACCCTCAAACTATGAGCCAAAATAAATCGTTCTTTCTCCCTTAAGTCAAGTTTGTCAGGTATTTTCTTAGAACAACAAAAACAGTAACTTAGGCACTGTTCACTAGATTCCATTCTCTTTTCAACTGGTTTCTACATCCTCATTCTCCTTTTTGAATATCTACTTTTTTCTCTCCACTAGTATTTCTGTGGTTACGGTAACCTAACCTAATTTTATCCACAACTTTTTTTTTGTCTGCATCACTAACATGAATATTTGGTCTCACAGAAGACAGACATATGTCTCAGCTAATGAGGATCAGTATATCCCAAGATATGTAAACTCAGTCTTCTGTGCCATCTGCTGGCTGGCCAGTTTCTTCTCTGAAGTATGCAGTGCCAAGCATGTCACCCAGAAAAGCAGAGGTACCTAAGGAGAGCAGCTGGCTTGCTCTATGCCGTTGTGTGTGTTTCCATCCTTTTTATTTCTTTCTTATTGGTCTGTTTGGGCATTCTGCTTTTTCTTAAAACATCAAGATTCTGGACTCTTCTCCTTTATTATGTGGGATTCTCTAAGGTCTTTTCTACAGGTAGATATGAAATTACATTATTGCATAGTCACTACTGGCAGCAGCTGAGGAAGTACTGCAGAGGAGTTGGCAATTAACTAGCATATATGTGTTACTGTGAGCTTATTTCTGCCCCTGCCAGCCACCAGTAAGTGCTTGGATCTTTCTGTTCTGTCTAGAATCCTGATCTGTGCCCATCATTGTTCTGGGTGAGATGTAGCCTTAAAGACAAAACTGATTAATAATTTTAAGTTGTAAAGATAACCTTGTCTGTGGTGTATCCTATTGTATTACAAAAGTGTCCTGAATGGAATTAAGCTCAACTTGGATTTATAGAGGAAGCTGGACCTTTTACAACATTAACTTTCCTAATGCTGCAACCTCTTAATACAGTTCCATGGGTTGGGCTGACCCCAGTCATAAAATTATTTTCATTGCTACTTCATAACTATAATCTTGCTACTTTTCTGAATTATAATGTAAATATATGATATGCAGATGGTATTGTCAACCCCTGTGAAAGGGTTATTGAAACCCCCAAAAGGATCATTACCCACAGGTTGAGAACCACTGTCTTTGAGAAAACCTGAATGGATAGTGAAGGGGAAGAACAGAGTTCTGATTGAGTGGCATCTGAAATAGAGGGCTAGGAAGTCTAAATACAAATAAGTCAGCTTTGTGTGTGAGTATGTACGAATAAGTATGAGTATGTGTGAGTGTGTGTGTATGTGTATGTGTGATATCTCTTAGTCAGTAATTACCAAAGTAAGGTTTCTGCTTCACCACATAAATGTTCTAGCTTCTTTCATGCTACTTTGATGCAACCCTCTGATCAAAAGAAACGTAAGGGAAGAAAGAATTCATCTGGATTACACTTCCAGGTCACACTCAGTCATTGAGAGACATCAGGGCAGAAACTGAAGCACGAACTCCAAGGCAAAAACTATGAAGAACACGTTGCTGGCTTGTTCATATTTAGCTTGGTTCTTTACCAACCCACAGCAATGGTTATGCACACAGTGGGCTGGGCCCTCTAGCAACTAACAGTCTAAAGCATACCCTACAGACATGTCCACACAACAATGTGATCTAGGCAGTGCCTCAGTTGAGGCTTCTCAGATGACTGTAGGCTGTGCCAAGTTGGCAAGTAAGGATAAAACCAAAAGCATATCTTTTCCTTGATTCTACTTGAGAGGACTGCCTTTCAGTTCTTTGGGGAAACACACAAACCAACAAAAAGAAACACAAAAATCAACAAAGAAAAACAAAGAAATACAAACAAATAAACCAAAAAAAAAATCCTGGGCAAGAGAAATATATGTGTCTAAAAGTATCAGCATGGAATTCAAAAGCACAGTCCCCTCTTACTAAATGATTAATGTTAGGATGTTGGTTGGTAACCTACTGTCAGACCATGAACTCGAATAAAGAGCAAATTCTTCCTGCATCCCTCACCTTTCTCAAGGTGGTGCTGTGATGTGCTGAGTTAAATCTGAGGATGTGGGCTGGGCTTTGTATTTTTTTTTGTCATAGTATTTGTTTAATTCTTTGAATGGAGGAGATTAGGATAGCCAAAATTTTGTTTTTTACATCATTTATCTTGAGCATCTGTAATGTCAAAGCTGATGTGTAGATGCTAAGAGATTTCTGAGGTGCCTGTCTAGAGTTTGGCCAGGAAGTACATCTGTGCCCGGATTAAAGTGTGACCTCTGTACCACGCAATAGTGAGAATCAGACAAGCCCTTTATAAATACTCAACTATTTTCCAGTATATGCCATTGCTACAGGTTTTCGTGCATGTGTCAACTATTTTCCAGTATATGCCATTGCTACAGGTTTTCGTACATGTGTCAACTATTTTCCAGTATACCTTCTTGTTATTGGCTAGGTTACATGTGTCTCATTGCTGGTTAAAATATCTGACTGAAACAACTTGAGTAAGGACGGGCTGGTTTGGCTCATAATTTGAGGGTTCGTTGTGATGGAGAGGCCTGGTGGCAGGAGCATGAGGCAGCTGGTCATACTCTTCTGATGCCACAGAGATGAATACTGGTACTCAGCTTGTTTTCACTTCCTCAGCCCAGGACATCAGGCCGTGGGATGGACAACTCCACAACTGGACTAGGTTTTTCCGCCTCGGTGAGGACAGTTTAGAAACCACCTCACAGACATGTCCAGAGGTTTGTCTCCCAGGGGTCTCTTGTCGGCCATCTGCATTAGTCATTATAAATAACGATGGCCTCCGTAATAGTAATAATTTACTTTTGAAATTGATTTTAAACCATAACTGAGAGTCAGTAAGTAACCACTGCTTTTTGAAATATTACCTGGGAGATCTCAACCTTCCTAGAGAGATTCCTTTTGAAGTATGTTATTCATATAATTGGCAAGCTGATGGCAGCTTGAGGCTATGAGTAACTTCTATTCTTTCTTATAAGGCCATGAGTTTCTTCATGGGACCCTTCAGGTTTCTTCAATATAGTCTGACAGATTCAAAAAAAAAAAAAAAAAAAAAAAAAAGAAAGAACTAGGCTCTTAAATCAAATTTTAAAACTCAGCCTGAGAGGAGGCTGGAACTGTGGCTTAGTTGATAGCAAACCTTGACTAGCACACTCAGAGCCTTGGGTTCAAACACCAGCAGTTCATAAGCCAGGCATAGATGTACTTCAACACTTGGGAAATAGAGGCAGGAGGATATGCAGCTCAAGACCATCTTTAGCTACATAGATTTTGACGTCATGCTGGGCTAAATGAGAATCTGCTTTTCTTAAAAAAAATCAATCTGCAAAATTGCAGAAAATATACTTTCTTCACATTTTATTGATCAAGCCAGTGTTTTCATCCATTCCGAGATTCAAGAGGGAGGTTTCTACTTGCCAATGAGAGGAGCATCAAAAAACACATGGGTGTTGTTATTCTTCCACACTGAGTTCCTGATGGAATGTATTCAGCCAATGAAACATGGTCTGTTACCTGGATCCTGTATGTCTCTTCTAAAGTACCCACCTCCTACAGATTTTATAGAGAAAATAAAGTGTCACTGTACCTCTGTTATGTATCACCTCTCAATTTTCCCTTTTTATATTCGGCTTCCTCTAGAAACAACATCAATCCATTACCCATTCTGTTATTGTGATAGTTCTTTAAGATGAAATCCATTTTGTTTTCAGGTGCTCCTGTGTGTACCGTCTACAGTAGATGTAGCACCTACACATGCCATCATGTCAACACCTGCATGAATTTTTCTGAAGACACCTGCACATATTGGAGCGTTTTGTCAGTGCTCTGTTTGTTTGCTCCATTATTTCTCCATATGGTCAAGTGGCATATTTAAACATTTCAAATGAATTTTATATTTTTTTGTTATAGGTTTTTCTTAGCTTTTGAATATACATTGAGCATATTTTACGAAATATCCTACAATCTTTTTCTCTTGCCTCTCTTTCTTTTAATCCCCATTATCCCCCTAGACAGTTTTACTTCTACTTTCACGTTATATGCATATGTATTTGTACACATATACATATATAAATGTATAAATACTCATATATCTGTATATATACATGGTTTTGTGTGCATATCAAATCTAGGAACCATGAATAATACCAATATGTGATATTTATCTTTCTTAGAATCAATTAAGTCTATTTCCAGCTTTTAGCACAATTTCTAACAATCACAACCACTAAGTAACTCAAGAATTAATAACACATCCATGCTTAAAGAAACACAGAGGGGTCAGAAAGACTATGCAGCAGTGTAGGTCCTTCCCTTGCAGATAATCCTAGTTTTGTTCCTAGTATTTATGCTAAGCAGCTCACAGCCACTTGTAATTGCAGCTCCAGGGGATTCAACTCCACTTTTGACTTCACAGGCAACTGAATTCACATACTTATTGTCTTAAGCAGACACACAGACACTTATTAAATGTAAAATAAAATTTTCTTGCTAATGAAGTTCATTAGACTCCCCATACCCAATATTTGTGAGCCCAGCATAATTTAGGACAAGACCATTCAGTAAGGGTTTTGTTTTGTTTCACAGTATATTTAACAACTCCTCCTCTCATCTTCAGAAAGGGGAAAGATCATGGACTCTGTGTGATATACCTTGTCTGCCATGGGGAGGTGAAATGAGGATCTCTCTTTTCTGCAGTTCTGCCTGGCACTTTGAACACAGTGCCCAAGCCACTTGCATTTCCCAGGAAGAAGAAGCCATGCTGTAATAATTCAGAGACTGTGATGTGTTCCTGAAACATATGGTGCCAGTTCTGACTTATCCTGGGGAAAGCTGGTCAGGAAGAGGAACTGCTGAAAAGCTGAAATCTCTCCCAACAGCAAAGGAGAAGACGGCAGGGCACTGGCATCCTTCCTCCTTCAGCTAAGGCTGCCTGCCAGTTTGAGGTCCATATGCTGAGCCTGGAGAGATGCTTTGCATATCATGATGATTCCTAGTTGTTTGGGGCTAATACTCCCCTTACAGGGTGCTCAAGTTTCAAGTCTACAGGTATTATACAAGTTGCAGCTTACAGCTCCAGGTGGGGGAAGTGGCTCAGCATTTATAAGAGAAAGTTAGCTTCCTGCTAACAGTATTGTGAGGAGGCTTCTGTTTCTACATCCCATAATGCTTAGTTTCATGAAGCATTTTTCTCTGGGGTGAATACATGCTACCAACTGGGGCAATAGATGGCAGTAGAGAAAATGTCAAATGTCCCCTGTAGGATTCTTATAATGAAGCTAAGAGCAATGAACCCAGTATCATTCTAAATCTTCACTCTAAATCTTATTCTCTGATGATTTCATTATATTGTACATTTGAACCAACAGTCTGTTTAGGAAATAAAAAAAATAGCTGATATTTTAGGTGCATTTTAAAAATATTATTTCTTCTTTAACAATTTTATACACATGAAAAAGGAGTCATGATAATAAGCACCCCAATGTCCCCTTCCATCCCACAGACATACTCAACAAATCCTGGTCCCTTTAACACTATCACATCCTCTTCCTTTTTCTCTCTCTTTTTTTCCCTTGTAACTCTGAGTCCCATTAGTGATGCCTTGTGGAATGTTGACTGATCTTGTTGGCTTGATCTTATGAAGGTCTATTACTGGGGCACTGAGTTCACATACCCCCTGTCATGTCCTGAAAACAGCATTTTCCGGTACTCCTGCCTAATCTCCAGCATTTAAATTATTCCCCCACTCTCTTTCATGTTGTTCTTTGAACCTTGTTTTTGATGGGAAATAGAAGACATGAGAATTCAATAGTCACTTATTTTCACCAATTAGAAGTCGTACATCTTGCTGTGTGGTGGTAGCATACACCTATAATTCTAGAACTTGGGAGGCAGAGAAAGGTGGATCTCTGTGAGTTAGAGGCTAGCCTGGTCTACAAAAGTTGGGGCCAGGACAGTCTCCAAAGCTATAGAGAAACCCTTTCTCAAAAAACAAAAGAATGAACAAACAAAGAACAAGTTATGCAAATCTACATTAAACATTGACCACTATGGAGGAAAGTTTCTCAAGACTAAATCCAACTACAAACATACAAATACTTATAGTTATTCTGACCTAACTTGCAGTATCAACCCCAAACTATCTTTTGATGTCTATCAACCCTATACACTTTACACCTGTGTATATAGGTTTCTTTCCTGAATTTGTTAACATGGAAAAACCAATGCTTCAACTACCTAGTCTTCAATTCCATCAGAGACCTGAGAAAGAAATAATATTACCTAAGTAAGTAGAAAGTACAAGTAAGTGTCTTCCAAAAAATGTGTGAAATGACAGAAAGAGCTGACTATCATTAGTCAAACTTGCAGTCATTTTAGTTAGATTTTTCTAAATATGCAGAAATACTTTTCAGATGAATGAGTAATCTTTATGCACTTCAAAGAGCTGCAGAATATGGCTTTCAATGTTTTAATAATTTGGACGTTTCTTGACAATGAGACATGTCTGCTCCTGGAGCACCAGTTAATTCAAAGAGGATGATGGGCATAGAGGAAACTTATCATGGAGTTTGCTTTCAGTGTGAGAGGTAGCCATTTAGGCCAGAAACTGCTCTTTGGGACTGCTTGACAGTATGCTGTATAAATTTTACATGCAGGAACCACAGGAAAATGACAACTAAACCTTGCCAAACAAGGCATGATGGTCCTTCAGAGTCCTACTTCACAGAAAAAACTGCCAGGTATTCTGCCAGGCAAAGAGGAAAGTGACTGATGAACTTTGCCAATATAGGTATGACAGTCCTTCAAATTTCCTGCTTCACTGAAAAGTCTACCAGATACTCTAAGCCTGCAGGCTGAAGATAGATGCTCAACATTCCTGAAGAACTTTGGGTGACTATCCAGGCATTCAGATATTTCTGTCATTTCTAGAGCTTTGGAAGTTGCTGCAATGCACTTCTTGTTTACACAAATAATATTATATCCTTCTTGGATTTTTGATGGAGTTACAACTAGATAGTTATAATTATAGTTTTCCTTAGTTATAGTAAAAGATAAATTAGATATTAAACTTTAGACTTACAAAGACAGCATAGATGTTAAGGCATTTTCTTTATATTTGCCAAATATAAATAGGCTAAATACTGTAACTGTAATTCTAACTTTATAGTTGTTTTGTTATAAGTAATTATACTATATTTTAGTTCCTTTGATTAGACAGAAAATAGGAAATGTTGTAGAATGCCTTTGTGTATGCTATGAATACATGTTGATCTCATTGGTTGATAAATAAAGCTATTTTGGCCTATGGCAAGGCAGGATAGGGCCAGGTAGGAAATCCAAGCAGAGATACAGGAAAAGAAAACCAGATTCTGGGAGACATCAACTAGCTACCAAGTAAATAATGTGTGTAGAAAATGAGATAAAACCACAGTCACATGAAATGCATAGATTAATAAAAATAGGTTAATTTAAGTTGTAAGAACTAGATAGTAATAAGCCTGAGCCATCGGCCAAACATTTATAATTAATTATTAAGCCCCTGAGTGCTTATTTGGAAACTGGGGGGTAGGAAAGTAACCTCCATCTACAGTCTCTAACTATATATTCAAAAGAATGATCTAAGTATCAGTCCAAAATAACTCATATAGGAATATAAACAAGAAAAGTTAGTAACTATGATGTCATTAAAACAGGTCTAGGAAAGGTAACCAGAGGCCTCTCTCACATACAAAAGAAACAGTACATGGTGACTCTGATGGTTATGCCTATATCAGATTAATCTGTGGAGATATCTGTGGGAGATTGTCTTGATTGGCTTAAGCCATATAAGAAGATTCAGCCTTATTGTAGGTGGTACCATATTCTGGTTTGGGGCCTTGAGTATATAGAGTAGAGGAAGCTAGCTGAGTCCTAAGCATGCGTTCATTCTTGCTCTGCTTCTGGCTGGATGTGATGTGAACAGCTGCCTCAAGTTTCTACTCTTGTGACTTCCCCACCTTAGAAACTGGAATTGTACATGCAATAAACTCTTTCTCCCTTAAGTTGATTTTCATCAAAACAGTGTTTGATAAAGCCAAAGGAATATACCTGAAATATGGTATAATATTAGAATAAAGAAGTCTATATAGCCTACATAAAATTACTAAAATACAAGTATAACTAAACACATTAAGTTGAAACTGACCATGAAGAAAAATAAAGGCCAAAAGTTTAAGAGCAAACATGTCGTCAGAGAACAGATGTGAAGACAATGGAAAGATAGCTTTTAGAGGAACCTGAGCTAGATTGACAGGTAACGCATCATCAGAAACAATGTTGGAAATAGACCGTAAGGGAAGAACCGATACAAGGCTATAAAAGAATGGTCATAACCTAAGGACTGTGAGAAGAGAAATGAAATTTTAGGATAGCAATTGTGAATGAGGTACCAAGGATGGACTTTCACTGAATACCTGAAACATGTATTAGCACAGAAGACAACTGATTCCAGGTACATCCAAAGAACAGGAAAGAATAAAAAGCAAAACTCAAAAGAGGAAAGGTGTGGGATGGAGGAGCTTCCATGTTGTGAACTGCGTGATGTCTAAAGTCAAAGGCTGGTTTTGTTTTCTCCGTATGGAGTCAGACCATGAGAATTTTAGGCTCTGTGTATCATTTGTACTATTACAATATTCTGCTTTTGTTGCAGACAGACAGCCACAGACAATTCATGGGACAAGAGTGTGTCTTGATTCTGGAAAAAAAAAATGTTACTTAGAGCCGGGTGGTGGTGGCGCACGCCTTTAATCCCAGCACTCGGGAGGCAGAGGCAGGCGGATCTCTGTGAGTTCGAGGCCAGCCTGGTCTACAAGAGCTAGTTCCAGGACAGGAACCAAAAGCTACGGAGAAACCCTGTCTCGAAAAATCAAAAAAAAAAAAAATGTTACTTAGAGAGTCAAGCAGTGGTAATGGGCTACAGCCATCATTTCCAGATTTTAACTTAAGAAACTTATATCTCTACCCATTTGCTTTGATAATGTAATTATCAGTAATTAGGATGAGTCAGTGAACACAAGAGTCCACTTTCTAATAATTGTCTAGGCTTTATAGAGGGAACCATTTGCTCATCTCTGGTTACAGGTCTTGCATTTGTTAAACTATAATAGCAAAAGAAATTGTGTGAGTCTTTTTTTAGGGGTGGGATTTCTTTGTTTCTTCTTCCTTAGCAAACAATCAAAGCAAATGGGTAGAGATATAAGTCTCTAAGCATGCCCCAGAGGGATTATATTGCTTAGATTAACTGAGAAAGGAAGACATACAAGTGGGCAGCACCTGTGGTAATGTAATTGGCCTCTGTAAGCCTATAGGGAGTCATACTATTATGATGTGTGGCTTTGTTGAAGCAGGTGTGGTCTTGTTGGAGAAAAAGTATGTCACTATGGAGGTAGGCTTTGAGGTTTCAGATGTACTCAAGTCATGCCCAGTGAGACAGTCCAGTTCCTGCTACCTTCTGAACCAAGATTTAGCCGGCACATGCTTGCTTGCATGCTGCAATGCTCCCCACCATAATGATGATGAACTGAACCTCTGAACTGTAAGATGCCACCTTAATTTAATGCTTTCCTTTATATGAGTTTCCATAGTCATGTTGTCTTCTCACAGCAGTAGAAACCCCAAGACATCCACCATTCCTTTGCTTAGGTAGACAGAATACATAAAGGGAGAGAGTTAGCCAAGTATAGCATTTAATGTTCTCTTCTCCATGACTGTTCATAGAGTAAGCATGCTGGTGTATGCTGCTGTAGCCTTAACTTCCCCATCAGGAAACCCATATTGTGAATTGTGAATAAAAACAAATCCTTTCTCTTTTACCTTGCTTTTTTAAGGGCATATTATCAAAGCAATAGGAAAAGAAACTGAGATATAATGATGAGAAATATTAACAATAATGATCCCAATAAAATGAGATTTTTATAAAGCCCAGATTTCTCAGCAAGATGTGAAGTTTCTACATTCTATTGGTTCTCAACCACTTACATGTTAACATATCTGTCTTAATTACTTTTCTATTATGTTATAAGACACCATGACTAAGGCAACTTATAGAAGAAAGAGTTTATTTAGAACTTATAGTTTGAGAGGGTTAGAGTTCATGACCATCATGATAGATAGCATAGCAGTAGGAAGGTGGACATGGCATTGGATCAGTAGCTGAGAGCTTTGCTCTCCACAAGAGAGATCTGCTTGCTCCACAAGCACGAGACAGAGTGATGTGGGAAGGTCATATATCTATCTGTTGCTTTCATTGGTTAATTAATAAAGAAACTGCTTTATTAGTTGGGTAGAGTAAACAGAACAGAATGCTGGGAGGAAGTGAGGCAGTCGCCATGCCTCTCCTCTCTGAGACAGACACCATGGAGCCAGCCAACAGGTCAGACATGCTGCATCTTTCCCAGTAAGCCACCACTTCGTGGTGCTACACACATTATTAGAAATGGGTTAATCAAAATGTGAGAATTAGCCAAGAAGAGGCTAGAGCTAATGGGCTCCTTCTACAACAGAGAAAATTAAGTGAACACTAACTAAAAGTCAATGATGACATTGACTTTTGAAATCTCAAGTGACACACCCCAGTGACACACCTCCTTCAGTGATGCCATACCTTCCAACCCTTTCCAAACAGTTCCACCAACTGGGGACCAAGTATGCAAACATACAGCTTGTGGGAGCTATTACTATTCAAACCATTATCTTCCACTCCCTAGCCTCTTCTCCTCCATAATTCCATGTAGCCTTATCAGAATGCAAACTACATTTAGCTCAACTTAAAAAGTCCCCATAGTCTTTTACAGTCATAGCAACGTTGAAAAGTACAAAGTCTCCCTGATACTCAAGGCAATCTCTGAAATATAATCCCCAGTAAAATCAAAATACAAATCTCATATTTTCAGCAAGCAATGTCACAGAATAAGCATTACTGATTTAAAAGGGAGAAATAGGACCATCATGAGGCCAAAGCCATACTGAAAGTCAACAAGGCAAATTCCAGATCTTGGTGCTTCATGACTGATATCAAAGTGTTTTAGAAGGCTCCATCCTTTCAACTTAGTTTACTGTAATGTACTTCTCTTTCCTGGGCTTGTTCCACTTCCTCGTGCAGTTCTCCTTGGCAGTTATCCCATGGCTCCGGTACCTTCACCATCCTGGGGAAACTAACATAATCCAGTCTTCACTTCCACAGTTTCAAGAAAAGGTCTGTCAGTATATCCATTCAGGGACCCTCCCTGTCACATGACTGGCCTCAGTGGCTTTCCCTAACTGAAGAAAAATGTTGCACAACCAAGAACACTTCCAATCCTTCAGGACTCTAAAGTTTGGCTTCCTGATCGGGATGGAACATCTCTATCCCTTTAAACTACTTTTGCATAAACTTTGATTTGTTGTTGCTTTTTAGTCCACAATATTCGATAAGTTTTTTTTTTTCCCCACAAATCGTGGGATTAGCAGGGTGAGGTTTTCCCTCCAGACCCTTCTCTCTTTATTCTAATTCATATCAAGCTTCTCCTTATCTCCTTTGGCACAAACTTGGTTCAATCATTAAATTTCTTGATTTTTTTCTCCTTTTTCTCCTCTAACTGTATATTTTATATTTTGTTTTGCTGCAGTATCTATGCTCACCATATAGCTTTCATGGAGGAATGCAGGCTCCTGAGTACACTGTAGCTGCTGTCTTTTGGTAAGTGTGTCTATGTGAGCTTTCACTTCTGACTTACTACAATTAATCTGAGAAGTGGGAGGGATGTAAGACTCGGTCCATGGCACCCTTCTAATACCAAGCAGTGTCCTTTAACCCAGGACCCATATGCTATGGCTTGATATAACAATTGCCTCATCTAAAGCACAGTCCATCAAGCATAGGCCTTTGTTTATCTTTGTGTACATTCAATGGAATAAATGTGTGTATTAGTAAACTATTTGCTAAAGGATTAAAAGTTTCTGGATACCCTTAATTTGCTCAGAGAATCAATCAGAATCAAAATTGCCCATTAATCAAGTAACTCATAAACATCTCTTGAACATGATTAGAAAAAGGTAAAGAAAAGAAGCTACAGTAGTTCTGTACATTGATAATGGTGTTATTCTTTGGGCAAGTTAACTGATCACCTGTGTAATTTCAGTTCAATTGATTGCAGCTTTTTATTCAATAAAAAATGTGGAAATCATGCAAATGGATATAGAAAACAATGGAATTGTTTAACCAAGCCTGTATTTTTAAATAATTTTAATATCTGTTTAATTGATTCAAGTTAATAATCATGCATGCATATTACACATCTGGGGGTTACTTGACTATTAGTTCCTTATAGCTACTTTAACTATGAATTTTTAAAATATAATTCTAAAAGTTACTGTCTGCTAACTTGATATGTTGAACATTCAGTGTTCTGCTTAAACTTTAGTAAGCATTATGCATGGAAAAAACAATTTGTTTATGCCTGCCTACACTTTAGTGCATCCCCTGCTCATTAATTTAAGACACACAATGAAACTACTGCAGTGATGCACGTCCTCCCAATTCTTCTAAAAATAATTGACTTTAAAGCAGCTTTTGCAATATTTGCCTAAATCTTCTCTTTTAAAAATGAATTTCTAACCACAATGTACTGGTTAAGATTATCACATAATTTTCTTTTACTGCTTAATTCAGGGATTTTTCACATTTTCATGTAACATTGAGTTAATTTAATACTGACTAGCTAAAGTGAAGTCATTTAGTGTTCATTTTGATGTCACATATATTTTCCTAAATGTTTCATTATAATTTAACACTACTTAATATGCATTAAAACACATTACCTTTATGTATTTTATTGTGTGTGTGTGTGTGTGTGTGTGTGTTTTCCAATCCTGTTCCTTCAAGTAGCAGAGGCTGTAACCTCTAGTTAAGGAGCTCCTAGCAGCTATTGGCTGCCAGGTTAAGGAAAAACATTCTTCTTTTGGTATGGCCACGGATAAGTTACTCAGTTTCTAGAAACTAGCCCATACCTGTGGGCAAACGGACGGTACTAATTGAACTTAATGTGCTATTTCTAATAAAGAACATGAAATTGGGAGAGTCATTTGTTGAAAGGAGGAAATGGGAATATGAATATGTATGAAATTCTCAAAGAATAAATTAGAAAACCTCTAAAATGATTTTCCTTTTACCCTTGTTTGGGGGAGGGGTGAGAGTAGTATAAAATCTCTACAATGATTTTGCTTTTACCCTTGTTTGTGAGGAGGGGGGGTAGTATAAAACCTCTACAGTGATTTTGCTTTTACCTTGTTTAATGAGGTTGTTATAACAAAGGACAATGTTCTAGAAAGCTTAAATAAAAGAGAGAGAGAGAGAGAGAGAGAGAGAGAG
>NC_022013.1:6572805-6591694 GCF_000317375.1 Microtus ochrogaster | reverse complement strand
AGAGAGAGAGAGAGAGAGAGAGAGAGAGAGAGAGAGAGAGAGGAGAGAGAGAGAGAGGAGAGAGAGAAATTACCCACTGAACTGTTCCGGGCTGCCTTGTGGTTTGAATGAGAAATGTTTCCCACAGGCTTGTATGTTTGAACACTTCAAGAATACATCACCGCTTTGGAAAGCTATGAAAACTTTAGGGGCTGTTGTCTCCTGGAAATACTGTCATTGGAGGCAGGCACTGAGGCTTTGTACCCAGGCCCCACCCCTCTTGTGCACACCCTGCTTCCTGATCGCTAATGCAGTATGGGCATCCAGGCTCTGTTCCCCACTCTCACCCCTTCTCTGTCAAAACAGAGCAACCTCTCGAAAGGCAAGCCCCAGAGGGCTCCCGCAGACTGGTGTTTGTGAGTTAATGGTCGCAGCAAAGAGAGAAGGCACTAACACAGGCTGCATTGCTGAGGACAGACACGGGATCAAGCCTCTCTTTGCTGATTCTCTTTACCAGATCTGGTAGAAAGAGGTAAGGTCCTGGAACAAGAGGTAAGAATTCAAGGAGATGTTAATGTAAATGAGTCTCGCAGGGAAATCCTGATTCTATAACAGAAGAAGAAGACGTGTAGTTAGGCAACCACCCAGCAGGGTCTCAGGATGCCAAATCACGGGGTTACAAAAAAAGTCATCTAGCAGGATTAACTTAAAGAAAAAAATATTTTGGGAAGAGATTTTGTAGCCTGAATGTTTCCCCACTTTACTTGTCTATAAAGGCATGGTAAAGCATTATCTAATATGTAACTTATATTGCTTTACATAAAATAACATGTGATTTTAAAAATGAGAATGAAAAGTTCAAGATGAAATATGGTCGTGCAACTTGGTCAGGAGTTTTCAATAGTATCTGCCTCAGAATTTGGGGAAAAGGCACACACTTTAAACCAGGTGATTAGACCAGCTGGGCAGTACACCCTTTCACTGCAGAACTGTTTGAGGTCAAGTTCGACTTATTCCCCAATTTTTGTGTGTTGCCGAATGCTGTGCATGCGACCGCAGTGTAACAGTTAGCCTTCTAATTGCGACGATAATAACATCATCCACAATAAGCCACCTAATAGATGGCGGGTTGAGTTTGGCTTAATGTCTGAAGAAACAGTCCTCCATGGCAGGGGAGTCATGGTTACAGCATGGGAAGCAGCTGGGCACATTGCATCTGGGGTCAGGAAAGCAGAGAGATGAAATTTGATGCTCAACTCCATTTGTCCTTTAAGGCAGCCTATTAGGTCAGCTGGTGGACGCATGATCCCACAGTTAGGATAGGTCTTGACACCTCCATTAGCCTAAGTTAGAGAATCACAGACAAGCTTGCTTGTTTGTCTCCCAGGTAGTTTCAGTGCCTGTCAAGGTGACAGTCAACATGAAGCTTCAAACCAAGCAAGAGGATACAGGCTCTCTTTGTTTTTTTTTGTTTTTTTTTTTGTTTTTTTGTTTTTTTTGCATTTTATTACAGGCTCTCTTTGAACTTCATACAGAGTCGCCTAGATACACATAAGCAATGGCATAACAGCTTTGTTGTTATTATTGATCCAGAACAATTCTCTATTACATAGTAAGTTAAGAATATGAAAGGTTTCATCAATGCAATTTTGATTCCACAGTTATATGTTAGAGTTGAATGGCCACTTCTCATATCATACTTGGGTCATTCACTGTAATTAAAAGTTTAAAAATTGCTCCCATTAAAAGAGATCTTAATATAATGTATAAATATGACACCTGGTGGTGGTAACAAAGACTTAACTGTGAAGGTCTTAGGAAAAATATTGAGCAAACACACACACACACACACACACACACACACACAAAAGGAGCGGGTGTTGTAGGGAAAGCCAAAGGAAATAGAAAAAGAAGCACAGGAACACATGAACACTAATCCACAGCCATTGGAAATATGCATGTATGAAACCACCTCAAGATTACTCTTAACCAGGAATAGCAAACAAGAGCAAGCTTATAACCCACATCTAACCTTCACAAACAAACACAAGGCAGGTAAAGGGCAAGGATGTTCTCCAATATTTATGAAAATAAGCAGGATGGCCAAATTTGCATTAGTAGAAAGAGGAAGATTGATCTCTACCAACATAGACCCAATGAACAATAGTGTGTTGGAGACACAGCATGTGCAGTAAAGGTTTTTCTTTGCATACGACTTGAGTTAAATTGCTAGAATGCACACAAAACAGCCCAAAGTGTTGATCAACACTTGTAATCCCAGTGCTGGGCAGGTGGAGACAGGTAGAGAAGGTGAACTCACCAGATCAATTGCCAGTCAGAATAACCTACTTGTTGTGTTATAGTCCAATGTGAAACTCTATCTTATAAAACGACAACTAGGAACAGCATTCAAGGTCATCAATGGCCTTCATGGGTACACGTGCTCACCTGAAGACCACACAAACACATACACACACAAACACACACATACATACACACACACACACACACACACACACACACACACACACACCACATACATATGCGTGCCCCACAGGTGGAAGAAATTGTAAAGAATACATAAAAAATGTGGCACATTTACACATTAGAGTACTTCTCAGTGGTAAAAAACAATGACATCTTGAATTTTGCATGCAAATGGATGGAATTAAAAAACACTACCCTAAGTGAGGTAACCCAGACCCAAAAAGATGAATATGGTATGTAATCACCCACAAGCGGATACTAGTTATAAACAAAGGGCATTGAGCCTATACTTCATGATCCTAGAGAAGCTAAGTAATAAGGTGAACCCAAGGAAAAATATATATAGACCCACCTGGAAATTGGAAATGGACAGGATTGACTGGCAGAGTTAGGGGCATGGGGGTGGAGCAAGAGGGGAAGGCAGGAGGAGAAGAGGATGGGAGAAGGAGAGGTTAAAGGTCAACTCGAGGGAATGGGATGGTCAAGATGGAGGAAAAATAGAAATGAGAGCAAGGAAAGAGAGATTTTGATCGAGGGAACCATTATAGTTAGCAGAAACCTGGCTCTATAGAAATTCCCAGGAATCCAAAAAGATGACCCCACCTAAAACTCTGGGCAATAGAGGAGAGGGCGCCCGATCTTAAATTGCCCTATAGTCAGATAAATGACTATGTTAAATATCACCATAGAGCCTTCATCAGGCAACTGATGGGGGCAGAAACATCAGAACACTGGATGGATCTCCCAAGTCCAGTTGAAGACTGGGAGGAATAAGAAAGAATATGAGCAAGGAGGTCAAGGCCATGATGGATTCACCCACTGAAACAGTTTGCCTGAATCTAATGGGAGATCACAAACTCCAGCAGGAGAGGGAAGGAACAAGCATAGGACCAAACTAGTTCCCCTGAATGTAGTTTACAGTTGCATGGCTGGGGCAGACTGAGGGGCCACTGGCAGTGGCATCAGGATTTATCCCTACTGCATGCAGGATACCTTGCTCAGCCTAGATATAGTAGGGAGGGCCTTGGACCTTCCACAAGGCAATGTGCCTTACCCTCTCTGAGGATTAGATGGGGGTGGGGTGGAAGAGTATGTGGAGGGGATGGTAGGAGGGGAGGAAGTGGGAACTTGGATTGATATTTTTTTAATTTAATAAAAAAGAGAAATTGTAAAGGATGATTTTACTTATTAGAGTTTCATATCAATTTAGGGACTCTGAGTAATAAGGATTGAATAACTCATTGGAGGTAATGTAAAAACAGAATTGTGACTACATAGGTTATGTTTCCTTAATGTAGGGTAGAAAAGGTTGCCAAAGATAGGAAAACAATCACATTATCTTCCCTTTGTCCCAGTCATAATATGAAGAAAACTCAGTAGCCTCAGATGGTTTCAAAGCTGTAAGATTATAAGAGACTCGAGAATGACTTAGAAACCCTAATTAGATGTTAATTTACAGATAGCAACTGGCAAACATATTTTTTAAAGTATCATTGAAAGAGGTAACTTTGGCAAAATCACAGCTGATAACACTTCAGAGGGTTAAACTCTGAGGACTCTGCACTAAACTTAAAACTGACATGGTGAGACACTTTTCAAAGTTCTCAGGCCAGGGCTTCTGTGGGGTTCCTCTGTCCTGACTGTGTCTTTCATTAAAGAGTCATTTGAAGACTTTGGATCCTGCCTGCAGCTGGCAAGCATGAGCAAGAAGTAGTTCTTCCAAACCACTCTAGCTTCTTCCCAATGACCTCTAAGCCAGAGCACTCATGAAAAGTCTGTTCATAACTGAATGCCAGTGGTAAGCACTGCGATCGATTGCACTTCCCGACTTTCTCTCAGACAAGTTCTCTTAGTGTCTGAGTCTCATAGATTTAACCCTGCTGGTCAGTCAGCCCCGACTCTGCCTCTACAGCACTGAGGTTGCAGGCACAAACCTTCACATGTGGATTCTGGGGCATCAAGTTCAGGTCCTCATGCTTGCTCAGAAAGGACTTTATTGATTGAACCATCTCCCAAGGCTCTGAAATAAAACCTCTTCGTCATGGGACAGGTATTTCCCCAAGCACTGAGCCTCATGCCTGAGCCCTTGTAATCCCAAGGCATCTAAATATTACAACAATCAAAACACATGCTTCCATTCCAAAGAAAGGCTTTGGCGACAAGATGAATTATCCTTTTGGTTGCGAAGTCAGACTTATTATACACAAACTCTTCAAATCTTGCTAATTTTGCCTTTATAATAGGCTATACATAACTCCCCTCTGCAATGGCATGACTTATCATCCTAAATACTTCATGTAGCATCATAGTTCTCTTTCTCTATCACCCCACTTTAGTCTTTGGTATCATCGTCTTTCTCCTTGAACAACATCCATTATCTCATTAGACAGAGTCTTCTTCTAAAGGGATAACAACCATATATGTTTTAGTGAACTGTAGGTTGCTTGACTAAAACTTTTTTTCTAGAAGGTAAACTCAGGGCCATAGAGATAGTTCAGGGTTTAAGAGCATTTATTGCTCGTTTCCTCACAGCCAAGTTGGGTGGTGGCTAACAACCAGCTCTGCCTGTGACTGCAGGGGACTTGACGCCCTCTTCTGGTCCTCACAGGCAACTGCATTCATGTGTAGATACTCCCACAGAAACACAGGTACACTTGGTTAAAAACAAAATCAAAAAATAAATAAATGAGGAAACTCTATGAGCTTTGGAAGCGTGTTAGCTTTTCTCAAGTTCATGGTCTCAGAATCTCACCATTGTATTACATTCTCTCCTTGCCAGAGAGGCCCTAAACTCTGGAAAATAATTTCAAGGATGTGGTTTTCTTTTTTTCTCTTTAAGTTACAACTGTATAACCTTGGAGATAATCTTGAAGCTCTTAAAACTCTCTCTCTTTTTCTCCCTTCACCCTTATATCCTTATATCTGCCGTAGTATGAGTGTGAGGTTGCAGGACAACCACAGACATTAGTATTCCCCACTCGCCACAAGATCTCTCCTGTAGCGAACTGATTCTGCTTTATTGGCTCCCAGGGACCCTTCTGTTTCTTCCTCCCATTGCCTAGCAGGAACTGCAGATTACAGACAAAGGCACCATTGTGTTCTGTTCTTTTTTATGTGTGTTCTAGGGAATCAAACACAGGTTGTTAGGTGAGCATGAGAAGTATATTACCCATAAGCTGTCATACCAGCACCAAAAGTAGCTATTTCAAGTTAGAGATCATTTATGAAATAAAAAATATTTTATCAAATAAAAATTAAATGTTTATTTTTATGAAATAAAAATACTAGCTGTGAGGTGAGTTCAATGAACACGTTTCCTTCCATGAAAACTGCAAAGTGGCAATGGTCTCCTCTGTCAGTAAGGACCATTGCCAAATTTGCAAAGGGGTCTGACTTTGACCGACTAGCTCTCATTGGCCTGTGCTCCAGAGTAGGCAAGGTCAGAAGTCATCAGCAAACAAGGGCCAAGTTCATGTACATTGGGCACTTCCTGGGTGTGTGTTGGGGGGGGGGTGTCCGTGTATGTTCCCCGAGTCTTACAAACAAGGGGCATGATATAGATGTTCCCCCGAGTCTTACAAACAAGGGGCATGATATAGATGTTCCATTTGGTGCAGAGAAGTCAAAGTCATTTATTCTTTGCACTCTGATCAGCTGTGTTCAACGGCACCCACTGAAAGAGAAGTTTCCCTGAATATTGGCTGAGTGTTTCACTAAGCTATGGGTATAGAGGTAAATAGTTGATTCCAGTGTGAAGAAGACATGGAAAACAACATTCTCCCTTTGAGTCTATCCTTTTGCCTTTAAACTTTCTATAGAAAAGAATAGTAAATTTAGGACAGACAATAATCATTAGCAGAGGAGAAAAATCAGGAAAGCTACACTTATTATGATTGTATCTGAGAAAAAGCTTGTGATATGACTTCCTGTTTCATATATTCCTGCTTATCCATTACTAATAAATCCCTGAAACCTCCTTCATCGGGGTTAAATAGGGAATTTCACAGTCTTCAAATGCTCTTCATGCCGAGATGACTTTTGCTTTTGCTGTTCTTGAATTAACTGCATAATTCTGCCTGTGGTGTACGCATGCATGTAAACAGTTTTAACTCAACAGCAGCGCCAGACCAGGATTTTACGAGGAGATGGAACAGACTCAGAGAGGCAGGCTAGCAGGCTAAGTGTGGAAATACTGGCTGCATTCCACGCTGCTGTTTCAAGGGCACAGGTGAATTTAAAGCTACGACACTCTCATCCAATCCACGCGCAGCCCAAATCACTCAAGGCAACGGAGTAAAGAATGGCTTCTATGAATAAAATATAAGCCAAGATTGTTTCTTTTAAGAGAAAAGACATATCTATGCTAAATCATAAAACCCGTTTCTAGAACTGTTCCCTGTAGCAGTGTGGCTTGTCTGCTTAGCTTACTCTGATTGTCACCCTCTTCGGGAGGCCTGTGGCTGAGATATCCATTGGGTGATATAAGTGCTCTTAAAGAAACAGCGGGAAAAAGGGCATCAGTGTGCTTTTGTTCACTTCCATTTTGTGGCTCATTTCTAGTGTTCCTTCAGCCCTTGCTGAATTCCATAATGTCCCCTTTTCTGTATTCTTTCTATCACCCCTGTCCTTTGGAGAAATGGGATAGTTAGCTCAATCTTGGGCTCAATTTCCTCATTTGCAGGAGTAGGCCATCTTTCTTTGATGTTTTCCTTCAACACTCCTCTCTCTAGACCAGCCTCAGTAAAACAGATGATGGCGTGGAAAAATTTGTAGAACCTATCTTCTGCTTATGTGACAAAAAAGGAAGTGGGGCCTTCTGGAAGGTTCCTAGAGTACAGAGCAGAAAATGGCCTTCCACTATTGAATGATAATTTGACAGAATCCTTAGACTAAAAGAACTCTGGTCATAGATGCCATGTCAGAAGAACACTAAACAGGTCAGTCTCATATTCTGAGGGTGCTTAGCTTCTTCAACCTCAAGAAGACAGCTGGCTTTTAGGTGGGGAGATGTCTCCATCAATAAAGTGCTTCCTTGCAAGAACATGGGCCTAAGTTTGAGCCATATCTACTCATGCATCAAAGTAGGGCGTGGTGACATGAACTTGGATTTCTAGTATGGGGGGGGGGGGGGGGGGAGGATCCCAGGGACTCATGAGTTAGCCAGCCTGGGATACTTGGTAAGTTCCAGAAGAGTGAGAGACCCTGAGTCAAAAGAAGATTGGTAGCTCCTGAGGAACAATGCCTGAGGGAAACCTTTAGTAGTCACACACACACACACACACACACACACACACACACAGAGAGAAAAAGAAAGAGAGAGAGAGAGAGAGGGTATTGAGCATTGTGTTCCTTCTCTGGGCTCTGCCTCAGCCCTATTTGCTACTTATTTTTCTGCCTTGTGTCAGCTCTCAGTTAGCACTAAAAGAAGGATGAGGAGGAAGAAGAAAGAAAGAACAGCGTGTTTAGAACATAGGATAAGAAATCATTCTCCAGGCTGAACACCAGGGGAAAATTAGGCAGAGGAAGGTTATTTCAAAAGGAGTGAAAGAAAGAATCCTGTGTCGCCTATTCTTTGACAAGTAAGTACATTTGTAAGTACTAAGGTAGAATTTAATTGGTAAGCTGACAATGGCATAAATATTGATTCACTAATCATTTTCTATTTATGAATAGAAAAATAGACATTTAATTGTAAAATTAGAAAAGTAACCCTTCGTCCTTCATAAATATTAATTTTCAAAATACTTAAAAGATTGCTGGCATCGATGTGGCAGAATTGTTTTTTGACTATCTGTGAATTTCATGCCTGAAGCCAAATAAATATTTTTATTAGATAAAGGTTTAAGTACAGTGATAAACTAATCTGAGAAAGCTCTAAGTTATATAATGCATTTGGTTTTTGTTTAGAACTCAGAAAGGCACAGAACTAATCAGTAGATACCAACAATTGTCAATTTAAAAGCATTTAATTAGCAAATTAGTAAATCTATGTTTATTTATATAGTCATTATTTTTAGACTACCAGAACTCAAGTGCTGTAAATAATGGTTGTTTTTTCCTTATGATCACAACTTTTTAACTGTCAGATGGTCAGTTCTATGGAAAACAGTGATTATAACACTGATAAATGTGTCCAGTTAATAACAACTTAAGTCCAACATTTGAACCTGAGAAGAAATCATAAACTAGCTTTTTTCATTTTGTTTTGTTTGTTATAATCTATCATATGTGAATTAGCACATGTACCTTGACATGGTATCTATCATGTGTGAATTAGCACATGTGCCATGACATGGTGCTAGATAGTCTATCACATTTTTAAAAACAGTAAGCTTGAGGTTATGATTAATAATTCTCTACATGGATTTATTCTGAAAATTGATCAAACATGGTACTAGGCTCTAGTTCTTTAGGTTTCCTCTAAGATGTATAGCATAACGTTTTAAACAAGTAAAATACAGAATTTGCTTTTTTGTATTATTTAGGCATCAGAGTATGTCAAGAAATAATGGCTGGCCTTTCATAGCTGACAAGTGAAGTCTACAGCACAAAGAGATGCACAGTGTCAAATCCGCATGAAATGCTATCACCACATTGTATGTTTCTCATTATATTTATGACCCTGTGGGTTTCCTTCTGTTTAGTTTAGAGCACACATGTTTTAACCTAACATACTGCAATAATGAAAATCTAACATTCTGGTAAATTTCAAATCAATCTTACTTAAATTTGGACACTTTATATACTTGTACACTATATTTTATTTTAAGTTTTATTAAGCGTGACTTATTTGTGTGTGTGTGTGTGTGTGTGTGTACAAGCAATCATGTGAATGTCATTGTGCACAAATGGGGGACAAAGGGCAACTTCCAGGAGTCAGCTTTCTCCTCCATTCTGAGGATAACATTCAGGTTTTCAGACGTAGGGGCAAGTGCTTTTAACCACACTACCCTGCCACTACCACAAAAATCACTAAGTTTATCAGCATGCCATTCATGAAATCATAATTGAAACTTTTATATCGCTAATGTCAAAACCCTTAACCTTTACCAACTGCGGCAAACTGAAAAATCCTGTGCTACTCTATTTTAACAAACAAAGGCACTGTGCACGTCCATTTGTCTTTGTAATCTGTTGAGGTTATTGAAAATAAAACTGACTTCAGGGAGGAAGTAACTGAACAATGTGGAGTTTATCTGTCAGGACTTGGCTACTCAGCTTTCTGTCACTAGAACAAATACTGGAGATTCTCAACTTCTAAAGAGAAAAAGACTGTTTTTGTTCATGGTGGTTTCTGTCTTCAGTTGGTGAGCACTGTGAGTTTGGGGCCTGAGGTGAGACAGTGTATTGTGGAAAGGGGTATGTGGTGGAGTAAACCTTAAGCTTCATGTCAGCATGCAGAGAAGAAGATCAAGCTCGCAAAGCCCTGGCCATCAGCATGCTCCCATGACCTGCAGACATCCTAAAGGGAACACTCTCTTAAGGCTGCACAAGTCAACAACAGCATCATGCTGAAGACCAGCATCTGTTTCTCTTTAAAAAGTATGTTCTATCTTTCATGACATGTATGTGTCAGTCTGTATTCACACATGCATGTAGTGTACACAGAAGCCAGAAGAAGACACCATATATCCTGCTCTGGAGTTCTAAGCAGTTGAGCCACCTAATGAGGTACTGCCACCAAAACTGGGTCCTCTTACCTTTGAGCCATCTCTCTAATCCCTTGAATCACTCTTAAAATATACACAGACAGAAAGAAAAAGAAAAAAGCAGACTGAAATAATTGTAGTTAATTGAATGCTTTCTGCACAGCAAAATCAATAATTTCACTAAAGAGGAGGCATGTAAAATAAATGATTTGCAAAATAGACATGAGGTATATGTTTAATATATAGCTGCATATATGAATATATGTAAACATCAATTTAATAATAATAAGGAAACAACTAAAAATGTATACATGTTAATACACATTTCAAGAGGCATATAAATAGGTAACAGTTATATGAGAAAATACTCAATATTCAGATCATCAGAGTGCAAATCAAAACTAGGAGCCAAGTGGTATGAACTCCAATCTCAGAATCAAGATGGAGAGTGAAGGAGAAATAACATCTGATGTTAGCCTCCTCCAGATGCATGCATACACACTTTCAAAAACACAGACATACATATGCATCACATACACACACAGCAAAAAGAATAAACTTTAGCATATATCGGTAAGAATGTGATGTAAGGGTGAAAATCACATGCTACTGATTGGAATTTAAATTAGCATACCCATGAAGGACAACAAAATGTGGATTTTACAGAAAGTTAAAAATTGAACTACTATGTGACAGAAAAATTCCTTTTCTGGACCTGTTGTTAATGGAAATGAAATGTCAAGGTGTAATCTCAATCTCCTGTTCACTGTAACACTGTTTTCTTCGAATAGCCAAGATATTCAATCCACTTCAATATTGATGAACCAACAGATGAAGACTGTGGCACACTTACACACACACACACACACATACACACACAGGAATATCTTTCTTCTGATAAGAAATACTATTATTTGTAATGTCATGGATTAAACAGAAAGCTACCCTAACAGAAATAAGATGGCATGGGAAGATAAATACTGCATAGTCTCGCTCTCCTACACAACCTGACAGAGCTCTACTTGAGGAGGAGAAGAAAGTGACACCAAGATGCTGGAGGAGAAGGAGGCTGGGAGTTGTTTATTCAGGGGAAGAAAGGGACAACTGTAAAAAGGACAATGTTACTAGAGTAATTATAATAAATAAGATTAATAAGTACTCAAACTATGCTAACACAGGAGAGTTAAACTATTATCAACAGATAAACAAAAATAAAGGAACCCCGTAAGGTTATGGGTATGTTTATTTCACTGATTGTAATAATCCTTTCATAATGTGACTATCTATCAAAATATCATAGTGGAGCTGAGTGTGTGCCTCAATTCATAAAAAACTTGTTTATTATACACTAAGCCTGGGATTTAATCACCAACTCCATAGAAACTGAGAGTGGAAAGAGTACTCTTGGAGTCTGCAAGACCAGAAGAGCATCCTGAGCTACATAGTATTCTCCGGGAGAGATGAGATCTTGTCTTTCTCTCTATATACATAAAATAAAACAAAATATAAAATATATATCACAGTGTTCCTTGTTCATGCTAGGCACATCCTCTTTACCGATCTATAATCCCTAGATGTAAACGTGAATATTTTTTAAACTTTTTACTTCACAACACAATAAAGATAGGAAACATAACTTTTTGTTGTTATTAATTTCCTCTTATTTGTCATTACAGTTTGAATGTGCAATTGAACACTGAGCAGTAGGTCTCATGTAATTAGTTAGGACAGAGTGGTGATTTAGAATCACTCAGCCAAGTGTTATATTTTACTTCTAAAGTTTTGTTGTTACCATTTGTTTAATGTTGTTGGTAAGTTTTCTTTTGTTTGTCTTTGTTTTGTTTATCTTTTGTTTTGTTTTGTTGTTCTTCACAAGGCAGGATTTCTCTGTGTAGCCCTGTTTGTTCTTGAACTCACTCTGGGGACCAGGCTGGCTTTAAAGTCAAGAGATCTCTCTGCCTCTGCCTCCTGAGTGCTGGGATTAAAGGCATGAACCACCACTACCTGACTGGGTGAGGGGTCATATGAAAATTTATGGGCTGCTGAAGAGATGGCTCAGCAGTTAAGAATGTGCACTGCTTCTGTAGACGACCTGAGTTTAGTTTACAGAGTTTGTGTTGGGCTGCTCATAATTTCATGAACCCCATGTGTTTTAGTCAGGGTTTTATTGCTGTGAAGAGACACCATGTCCAAGGCAACTCTTGTAAAATAAAATGCTCAATTGGAGTTTACTTATAGTGTCAGGGGTTTAGTCCATTTCATCATGGTGGGAGCATAGCAACCCCCCTGTCAAGCAGACAGGTTACTGGAGAGGTAGTGGAGAATTCTACATCAAGATCTGCAGGCAGCTGGAAGAGAAAAACACTGCGCCTAACTCGGGCTTTTGAAACCTTAAAGCCACCTCCAATGACATACTTCCTTCAACAAGGCTGTACCTACTCCAACAGAGAGCCACACTACTCTTCTCAAGTAGTGCCACCCTGTGATTGCCAAACAAACATCCCTGTGTTGATTACTGGCCTGGTAAGGAGCCAGGATGCCCTTCCTTCCTAGTATCCACCGTTCTTCTTGAGACACATTTTGACCACTGAACCTAACAAAGAAGCTGAAAAAGCAAGCCTATGGTGGTCATTCTTTTTCAAATCACCTCAGCATTCCTAAGGTTTTTTGATGCCCTCTCTGGTTTCTGTAGATGTCTACAGTCACATGCACACACCTCTACACAGTAAAATAAATATTTTTAAATCTTGGATAATGTCATTTTTTTTTTTTTTTTGGTTTTTCGAGACAGGGTTTCTCTGTGGCTTTGGAGCCTGTCCTGGCACTAGCTCTGTAGACCAGGCTGGTCTCGAACTCACAGAGATCCACCTGGCTCTGCCTCCCGAGTGGATAATGTCATTTTAAAACAATTGTAATTTTGAATGGACATTAGATCCTTGAGGCATACTTGGATTCTGTATTTAGAATGCTAAAATAGAAGGAACTGTTTTTATGTGCTTTATTGGAATCTTCCTGCCATTTTGCATATCCTTAATTGTAACTCTACTATTAAAACAATGCATAAACATACAGAAATAAATGAAAGCAAACATATCTATATGTAACTTATGCATTTGTGCTCGCTCGTTCCTGGGCAATAAAATTACACCTGATATTTGATCCCAGGTAGTCAAAAATTTACAATACACTAGAAAAATAATTGTGCAATATAATAATTATGCAGTATGATATATTCAAATACTGTGTATAATAATTAGATAGCATGCATATGTTTATGTATTATGCGTGTATGTCTGTATCTTCAAATGTATGTGGACTCATGTACATCCCCTTGCATATGCAAGCATTAAATTGAATTTGGATTCCTTCCTTGTCCCTCTCCACTTCATTTATTAAGGCAGGCTCTCTCACTGAACCCAGAGTTCACAATTTCTGGCTACTCTAGTTAACCAGCTTCCCCATCTCTAAATTCTAGGATTACAGGAGGCTGCCATGTCTGCCAAGTTTATCCATAGTGCCTATGGATGCAGAGTCCCATCCTCATGCTTAAGCTGCCAGCAATTTATACCCTCAACCATCTCTCCAACAGCAATACAGTTATATGTATTGTCTGTAATATTAGTGAGCTCTCTTTTATTTTTGCCTTTGTTGTTGTTATTGCCTTCTGCATTGGTAGACATTGATCTCTGGGTTTTACATGGTATGGCAAGCTTCCTATAACTGAGATATCCATATATAATGAATTCCTAGGTGTGATGTCAATATTCTATCATACTACCGCACATAGTTTTCTGCTTTGCAGTATCTACATACTGCAGTTTTATCAAGGAAATAATTAGCCACCTGTCATGACACACCATTTCTATTCAAAGTAAATCTGAATACTTTATTGTTTATAATGTACTATCTCAACTAAGTTCTTGTTCTGATTCTAGGACAACTGAATGAGGTGCATAGATATGAAAATGCAGACATTAACCTGCATCACCATACAAAGAGTAACCATCAAACGAACTCAAGTGCTACTAATTCAATTAATTTTGAAACTTTGTTTTTGGATACAGGACCTCATTGGTTGGCCTGAAACTTGCTACGTAGACCAGGAAGATCTCAATTAAAGGTATGCACTACCACACCGCACTGATTTAGCAACTTATGACACACATATATATCAATTAAAATTAAGGAGAAAGTGAAATAAAAACTGATCCAAAGGAATAAATTGACCTCATAATTTTACTCTGTTATGTTTTAAAATTACTTAAAAGGAGAAAAATGAGAGAAATTAGAAAGAGAGGGGTTAAAAGGGAAAAGAATGTGTTAGTGTTAGGAAGACCGAGCACAGTCACAAGAAACATGTGCTTGTCACACACACACACACACACACACACACACACACACACACACACACACGCACAGATAGACACCTTTGAAATAAGCACAAAGGCAATGAGTGGCATTAGCTGACTAGACATTTAGAGGAACTGCTAAACCAGAAACTGTGTAATAAAGGGAATTTAAAAGTAATAAGAAGAAACAAATGCAGAGAACTGAACTTACGTTTTCAGATTCTTTTGTTTGGTTCACTGGTGTAAATTTGTCTCAAGAAGAGCCCTGAATACTAGGAAGGCTAGGGCATCCTGACTCCTTACTAGGCCAGTTTTCAAAACAGACTGACCTCTACTTAAGTCTCTCTTCTGGATACATACCAACTTAACTGCTGTTTGTGCTGGTTTGACTCTCAATTTCCAATTTTTTTTTCAAGGCTCAGAATAACTGGAAAATGTGGTTTATTAGTGAACTTCAGGGGGCATTCTTATTCTATATCTTCTTGACGAAACACTGCCAATTATAAGTCATACAATCACAGCAAAGTTTTCAGGCGGCAATATGGATGCTAAATCCAGAGGCTGAATAAAAGAATAAATAGAACTACAAAAAAATTGATAAGCTAAAATATGAATTTTTTTGACTTTATAATAAAAATAGGCAACATAACTATGTGACATGATCCAGAAGCATTGAGAAAATATTATATTAAGAAGAAACTCAAAAATGCCAACATGAAGATTGACTGGTAAGAATGGAACAGGAAAGTATATACAAAAAAACTCATATATATGTATATATATACAAAAACAGTTGTTTTTCTAAATACTAATATATCTGTTTAATACCATAAATGAATATTCATATTTATGTGCATCTAAATATTGTATATGCAACTGTTTAGTGCATTGTATAATGACAAAAAAGTTCAGAAGTAGAAAAAAGTGAGAAAAAGAAATGAATCCAGGAAAACAAAATAAATTAATCATAAGAAGGAAAATAGAAAATGCCCCAGGAAGAAAACTGTTAAATAACCTACAAGCTATTATAGATCAGAAGTCCTATTAGCCAAAACACAACTAACAAAAAGATGAAAGACACTAAATTAACAACAATCTCAAACCTATTTTAATGTTGTATGAAAGTAAGAAAGTGTGAAAATAAAAAAGTAGGAAAAGCATATTGTACAAATGTTATCACAAAGGAAGGCTTGTATCAGCACCAAGGAACTTTTTGTACTATTGTAAGGCAAAAAAATATGGATATAACTGACTAAAAGTATTTCATAGTCATGAAAAGAAAATAACAAAGTCTGATATATTTAAGATATGGCATCAAAATGCAGAAAGATAAGATGATATAAAATGCAAAGAAATTTCTAGTCTTTGAGTGGAAGGACCGTTAGAATATTTTCAATTACTGTATAATAGATTCAGAGTAAGAAGGGATAGAAAATTTAAAGCAACAAGTTGATTTAAGAGTCAAATACATATGATAAATTCATGATAGATGGAGGATAGATAGATGACAGATGATAAATAGATATAGAGATATAGAGATGATAGAATAGGTGACAGAAAGAAAGATAGAAGATAAATAGAAAATAGATACTAGATAAAAAGATAGATATAGTTGATAGATGATTAATAGATGAAAGACAGATATATAGGTGATAGTGATATATAGTGGATTGGTAAATAATAGATAACTTTATATATTATATAAAAATAATAGACAGTTTTTCTCTCTGCATTGTCAAAAAGTGTTATACTATATATCACCAATTCAGTAAAATATAAAAAATTAAAATTTCAAAATATTGATTCTACTGAACACATCTTTTTTTAGACCATTGTAGAGTTTAAAAAAAGCTTCAAACATATACAAGTCAGTAACTACCAAGAGTATAGAATTTCCAATCTTCCCATGGGTAAATCCTCGCAAAGATGTGATATTCAGGGAGGCTGATTGGGTCTCTAATGACTTTACTGGGAAAGCTGTATTCCATAACTGGCAATGATGCACTGGAGAAAATTCTTTCCGGTGAACACAAAGGAAAGGGAAATTGTGTTATGGGACCTGGGGATGTCAGTATTAAGGCCATGCCTGGAAAGTGTTGTGGAGAAGGTAATTTATTCAGAAATTTAAAAGTTATCTTGTGAAAGAGATGACTTTTCTGGGTTAGTTCAGACTGAGAAGAAAATAGGGAAAGGATTTGGACATTGAAAACGTCCCTCGTTTGGTGTGGCTGTGAAATGTCCCCATCGATGTGACTTCTTTAACCCTTGGTCCCAGCTGGTTGTGCTGTTTGGGGATCCTGTGGAACCTTTGAAAGGTGGAGACTTGGAAGAGAAAAGGGGTCACATGAAAAGGGTAAGGGCTTTGGGGTTCTGTAATTGGTCTGTGAGAGAGGAAGCAGTGGCAACAGTCCATGTCTTTCTCTCTGGATGGACTGTCTCCCTTTGAACTATGAACCTAAACATCCTCTTGCTCTCTTAAGTTGATTGTGTCAGGTTTTCATCAAAGTCCTGTGGATCAAAACTGGCTTTGGGGGAACCTAGGCAGTTTGGATGTTCACCTTACTAGACCTGGATGGAGGTGGGCGGTCCTTGGACTTCCCACAGGTCAGGGAACCCTGATTGCTCTTCAAGCTGATGAGGGAGAGGGACTTGATCGGGGGAGGGGGAGGGAAATGGGAGGCGGTGGCGGGGAGTAGGCAGAAATCCTTAATAAATAAAAAATAAATAAAAGAAAAACAAAACAAAACAAAAGTCCTGTGGAAAGTAGCTAAAGATGTGCTTTCTTGTGAGGATAAAAGGAAGAGCTGGTAACAAAACAGAAGAAACTAAGAATCCTTAGGGAATGTGTTTCTTGCCACTGTGGATTTCCATCCAGTCTTGTTTACAAGATGAAAGTTGCAGAAGAATGGCTGATAATGAGGTGCCTCAACTGAAAATTCTAGAAAGTTGTCACCTACTTATTATACAGGATGTTCCACACAGAATCTGGTGAAACAAGAAGAATTATGCCCATGGAATACCCAATGGACAAAAGGGGACATTTACTGAGCACATAAAGATGAGAGAAGATTATTTCACTGTGAGGACACCAAACATTCCTGATTCCTTCAGAGTCCACCCTGATTACCTAATGCTTTGTTAATAAACCAGAGAGAATACAGACTCATGTTTAGCCCTGCTAAAAACTCTCATACAAACTCAAGCCTATACTAGCCTGGGAGGTGTGGCGACATGACATTTTTACAGAGATGTTGGAATAAAATATTTTCCCTTGGGAGAATTGTCCTAAATCACCTCAAAAGCCTCTCCAAGTCTTGAATGTAATGGCTTTGGTATATTCCTGTTGTCAGTGTCTCTATTATACCTTTATCTATAAAGTAGAACTCTTTAAAATCATGACGGGAATAATTTACCACTTCTTTGCTTCTTGGCAATTTTGTTCTTTGCCATAATCAGCATATTTTATGAAAGCAAAAAAAAAAAAACAAAACATCAAAACAAATTATTTCTGCCAGAGATGTTCTGGAAGTAAGAAACAAAGTATATTTAACCTTTGAAAATGTATTATTTATCAATCTGGTATGAGGGTTCTATTTATTGTGCTCTTTAAATTTTTATTTGATTTACATTATGATTTACTCTAAAACAGTAGATACTATTTTATATACATAGTAAATATGTATAGATATCTATTAAATATATAAATAGAAATACACATATACTTTCTCTGTATCTGTCTATTCATACACACACACATAAACACATGCACACATATGTGTATAGAAAATGCCTAATAGTAGCTAATGTTTATAACAGTGAAACATTTCAAATATTTCTTTTTCAAGACAGGGTTACTCTGCATAACCCTGGCTGTCCTAGAATTCAATCTGAAGAACAGTTGGCCTTGAACTCAGAGAGATCTATCTCCTTCTGCCTTCTGGGTACTGGGATTAAAGATAGGTACCACCACCACACAGCCATTTAAAATATTTAAATACAGAATTAGGAAAGATTCCCTGGTACAGTGACTTGACTAAAAGATACATTTAAATTTGTGTTCTAAGAATGAGTGGCACATAAATTATTCCAGTTGTTTTCGTCTATGTAAATTTGTTAAATTAAATCTTGGAAATATTGTGATGGATATTGCAACAGTTCCACTAGTAATTGAAATGAATTATTTTCAAGCCACTATTGGACAACTGCCAGAGACAAGGTTTGTCAAATATTCATTTGATTTTTGAGGTTTAATGTGAAACTAATGAACTCGGAAGAAAGAATTTAACTCCTTAAAAGTTTACATGTTTTCCTAGCCCTTCCTTCTATCTGAGAATTTCATTTAGTATAATGTTGTTTCTTTGTTTTTCTTGCCTGGTGTGTGTGTGTGTGTGTGTGTGTGTGTGTGTGTGTGTGTGTGTGTGTGTG
>NC_022013.1:6559048-6572705 GCF_000317375.1 Microtus ochrogaster | reverse complement strand
GTGTGTGTGTGTGTGGTGTGTGTGTGTGTGTGTGTGTGTGTATGTGTGTGTGTGTGTGTGTGATATGTATCTGTATGGGAGTTCATGTGTTTGAGTGTAAAGTCCAGGGATACGCCCACTGCTACAATAGTGGCATGACTGTCTTGGAGGTAACCAATCACTTTCTGTTTGGAGATATGGAAGACTTTCGGCATAAGTGAAGATAGCATTATTTTCTGGCACCAGAGAAACAGAAACTATGTTTTAGAAAATGAACACTTTAAATCCGATTTCTGTAGTGGTAGGGTGTAAAATCGTGTTCACTGAATTGCCTCACTGCTACAAACTCTAACAGCATGAAGTCATCCACTATTATTTTCATCGAACTGGTAAAAGAAAAAAGAAATGAAAGTGGAGTGTTTTTAATGTTATAATAGAAACTGAAGTCAACTTTCCATAAAGTGATTTATAAATTTTTTCATGCTTAGTAAGACAGGAGACCACTACAGAAACCTCAACTGTTCAAAATCAGAGAATTGTAAGCGATTGTGGGGTTCCCAGACCCAACCAATACATTCTTGACAGTTGAGACTCAGGTAACATCACAGAAGAGAGTTCTGCAAGATTGTAGGAATCAGGGTCTTTATTCTGTGCTGGACTTAACCTCACTCTGTAACTGAGTGTGATCTTGAACTGCTGATCCTCCTGCTTCTGTCTTCCAAGTACTGCAAAGACAGACATAAGATACTTCACCTAGTTTATATGCCTCTAGGGATTAAATTCAGGAATCTTTGCAGGCAAGAAATGTACTATAACAATTGAACTGTATCCTGAGCTCACTGAAGCCTTTTGAATAAACATCATGGGTAAAGTGAAGGGAAGAAAAATTGTATACCATAACAGAGAGTACATGTTCACACGCTTATGTGTTTTGTGTTAAATGGGATAGGAAAAAATTGTTGGAAGAGATTTAGTATAAAAGTCTACTGAACTGAAAGCAATGAAAAAGGTTGCTTGGTGTGAGAAGGTAATGTGACTAGTGGTCAGAGAGTAAAGCATATTTTTAATGATAGCATGCTTAAATTTAAACTATTACACAGGCAAAATGAAAACCCACTGAAAATTTAAAAAGAGAAGTATTCATTTTAGAAATACCAGTCTGGATACAGAATAGACATGGAAAGACAGTTTAGGGGAGAATAGGGGTGAAAATGACATTATCAGCTAAGCTAAAGCTAACAGTGTCCTGAACCATGACAATTAGTTTAAGTGACTAATCTAGACAAAACACAGTAAGGAGCTACACCACAAGTAACTGACTGATTCATCATATTAAGGAAGGTACCTGCCTTATTTAGTTAAGCCAACCAGAGGCTCGTGGAGCCACATAGCTGAGAAATATAAAATCAATAAAGGAGAAGTTTGACGATGAGTAGAGGAGTATTGGATACTGGGGACACTCAAATATAGACACATGATACGGTGTAGACAATGACACCACAAAAAATAATGAGCAACCCCATAGCATAAAACATGTCCCAAGTTCTCTATACTTCATAAAGTGGCTAAGAAATACACAAAAATAAATTTTAAAACTGAGAAATCACCAAAGAGTTGTGGAGCTAAGTGATAAGCACAATATAGAGGGTTATACTATTTTCATGCATCAAATGAACTGCAGACATAGCAGACAGCAGGAGAATTTCAAGAAAGAATTAAAGAAAAGAAAGAATGAGTGTAGTGATCAGTTTGAACAAGCAGACAGTGGGCTTTCAAAATAGAGTTATCAACTGCTGGTAGATGGCATAGTAGGTCAGGAAGAGTCAGAAGCCCCCCTAACTCTCTTTGTTTTTATCATATGTCTCCCCTTCAGGTTTGCTAATCTAAGATTCTGTCCTTATCAAAGCTAAGTGTTCACTATTCTACTCTGTCACATTTTTAGTACACAGTTCTTTGCATGTTAAGATGTTATTCAATCTTTACATGAAAAACATAGGCTACTTTTATTTTACTGCATTTAGACATTATAAAGAAAGGAAGAAAATCCTCAAGCTTTCCTGTGAGAATAAAAGGGAAATGGTTAAACTTGATTATAAGCAATTCGTACTAAAGAAATAATGTTCAGGTGTAAGATGATATCTCAAAGTTGTTTTGATTTCCCTGATCACTAAGGAGGTTGAGCATGACCTTAAGTGTCTTTTGGCCATTTGAACTTCTTCTGTTGAGAATTCTCTGTTCAGTTCAGTGCCCCATTTTTTAATTGGGTTAATTAGCATTTTAAAGTCTAGTTTCCTGAGTTCTCTATATATTTTGGAGATCAGACCTTTGTCTGTTGCGGGGTTGGTGAAGATCTTCTCCCAGTCAGTAGGTTGCCTTTCTGTCTTACTGACAATGTCCTTTGCTTTACAGAAGCTTCTCAGTTTTAGTAGGTCCCACTTATCAGAATGGCTAAAATAAAAAACTACAATGATAGCCTTTGCTGGAGAGGCTGTGGAGGAAGGGGTACCCTCATCCATTGCTGATGGTAATGCAATCTTGTGCAACCACTTTGGAAATCAATGTTTCGGTTTCTCAGGAAATTCGGGATCAATCTACCCCTGGACCCAGCAATACCACTCCTGGGAATATACCCAAGAGATGCCCTATCATATGACAAGAGTATTTGTTCAACTATGTTTATAGCAGTATTATTCGTAATAGCCAGAACCTGGAAACCTAGATGCCCTTCAATGGAAGAATGAATAAAGAAAGTGTGGAATATATACACATTAGAGTACTATGCTGTGGTAAAAAACAATGACTTCTCGAATTTTGCATGCAAATGGATGGAAATAGAAAACACTATACTGAGTGAGGTAACCCAGACCCAAAAAGATGAACATGGGATGTACTCACTCATAATTGGTTTCTAGCCATAAATAAGGGTCACGGAGTCTACAATTGGTGAACCTAAAGAAGCTAAGTAAGAAGGTGAACCGAAGGAAAAACATATAGTTATCCTCTTGGCTATGGGAAGTAGACAAAATTGCCGGGGAGAAAATTGGGATCTTGGGGGTGGGGTGGGATGGGGGTAAGGGGAGATGGGGAGAGAAAAGGGAGAAGGGGAGGATGGGGGGAACTTGGGGAAACAGGATGAATGGGATAAAGGAAGGTTGGATAGGGGAGCACGGGAGAACAATTCCTAGTTAAGGGAGCCATCTTAGGGTTGGCAAGAGACTTGAACCTAGAGTGGCTCCCAGGAGCCCAAGCGATGTCCCCAGTTAGTTCCTTGGGCAGCTGAGGATAGGGAACCTGAAATGACCCTATCCTATAGCCATACTGACGAATATCTTGCATATCACCATAGAACCTTCATCTGGTGATGGATGGAGATAGAGACAGAGACCCACACTGGAGCACTGGACTGAGCTCCCAAGGTCCCAATGAGGAGCAGAAGGAGGGAGAACATGAGCAAAGAAGTCGGGACCACGAGGGGTGCACCCACCCACTGAGACAGTGGGGCTGATCTATTGGGAGCTCACCAAGACCAGCTGGACTGTGACTGAAAAAGCATGAGATAAAACCGGACTCTCTGAACATGGTGAACAATGAGGACTGATGAGAAGCCAAGGACAATGGCATGGGGTTTTGATCCTACTTAATGTGCTGGCTTTGTGGGAGCCTAGCCAGTTTGGATGTTCACCTTCCTAGATATGGACGGAGGGGGGAGGACCTTGGACTTTCCACAGGGCAGGGAACCCTGACTGCTCTTTGGACTGGAGAGGGAGGGGGAGAGGAGTGGGGGGAGGGGGAGAAGGGTGGGAGGAGGGGGAGGGAAATGGGAGGCTGGGAAGAGGCGGAAACTTGTTTTTTTTTCCTTTTCTCAATAAAAGAAAAAAGAAATAATGTTCAAAAAGAGCTGAGAATGTTGTTCAGTTGGTAGAGGGCTTGTCTAGCATGCACAAAATTTTGGTTTCATTGCCAGCACTGAACAAACTAGGCATGTTGTTGTTTGTCTATAATCCCAGACTTGGGAAATGGAGACAGGAAGGTCAGAAGAGTTCAGTCATCCTAGGCTGCATAATGTGTTTGAGCCCAGCTTAAACCACAGGTGAATATTCAAAAGAGCAGTAACAATAACCTTAAATGATAAACTATGAATATATTTGTAAAAACAGGATATATCATTAAAAATTCAATATAAATTCAAGTAAGACATTAATTTGAATTATTAAATATTGACCAGAGAGCTATCTATCAGCAAGGTTTCAGTGTATAAATTATCATAGAATTCTGTATTTCAACTTTTCCCTTGGTTGTTCAATAGAACTATATACCTAAGTTATTATGGTTTAAATTACTTTCAACTGTACTCAAATAATAAGGTAAATATGCTATAATGACTACTTCCAATAGAACTATCATATAGAATGAATCTGAATGAATGAAGATGCAATCCGTGTTAATATATAAATAATAAGGCCTATAAAAAAGCAAACAAAATTTAAAAATAACACATTTTGTAATAATGGTAAGGAAATTGCTATTTTTCCCCATTTTCTTAGCTGTGTGTCCCTCTTGTTAAATATCCATCCATGGCTAATGGGTCAACAGAAGAAGTCAATGGTGAAGTCAGTGGTAACACAGAAGACCTGGATAAACAACCAACTTCATGGAACTGGTGGACAGAACATCATTTCTAGTAAATGAGCATTTCTAGGTTGATGTTTATTTTCCCTAGTACTTTAATTGACTTTCTAGGTAGCTCAGCAGGAAAAGTTGTTTGCACTAATTCTGATGACATGCGATGGATCCCCAGGTCTCTACATGGTAAGAGAAGACCACGTCTTGCAAGACGTTTCCTGCCCTTAACACTCATATCATGGAGCAAAGCACACGACAGATAACCAACTGAATACATGTAGTATTTCTTAAAGGAGTTTCTTCATGGTAAAGTTTTTGATGTATGTCTCAGTATGCAGCTCTGACTGGCTTGGACCTCATATGTATACCAGACTGGCCTTGATATATGCTTGTCTCTGCCTCCCACTCGTGGGAATAAAAGGCTGTGCCGCTGTGTTTTGTTCTCCATTGCAATTTTTAGCTGATTATATTGACTTTATCCTCATTATTTTCTCTCTATTTACAGAATGTACCTTTAAAAAAATTTCTTGTTTTAAAACACCTGTTTCTAATCTTTCCTCACTTCTCCAATTTTTATTTTATTTCTAAAAATTTATTTTATTTATAGGTAGAAGTGGGGGCTGGAAGGAGGCTCACATGCATGCATGTGCTCCTGGAGGCCAGAGAAGGGCATCAGAACCCTTGGAGTTATTATAATTATAAGCGATTGTGAGCCATTTTACATGAGTGCTTGTTTAAGGTAAGGTTTCTAATGCTGTGATGAAACACCATGCCCAAAGTAAAGTGGGGAGAAAGGGTTTATTTGGTTCATACTTCCATAGCACTGTTTAACATCAAAGGAAGTCAGGACAAGAACTCAAGCAGGACAGGAACCTGAGGCAGGAACTGATGCAGAGGCCATGGAGGGGAGCTGCTTACAGGCTTCATCCCAATGACTTGCTCGGCCTAATTTTTTATAGAACCCAGGATAACCTACTTAGGGTTGCCCCACCCACAATGGACTGAAGCCTCCCACATTGATTTCTTTTTTTTTTAAGTCTGAAAATGATTGCATTTGTACATCAGTAACTAGGATTACATTTTCTGTAGAAACAGAACTCTGAGCACATGCTTTGTGCTACATGAGTTGTGAATATTTATCTTGTTACTCTGTAGCAGCTAGGAGGAGTTTTCCAGGACTCTATTATACATAATATCAAAACCAGCTTAAAGGACACAGAAACCTGGTTACAGAGCTGTGTACAGGAGTGAAGATTGCTGGCAAAATGGAGATTGCCCTCCTTGTTGTTGACAGCCATGTGTCCTGGTCCATCTTTGTCAATTCCACCTCATCCCCAGTATTGACATCACAGTCTTCCTTAAACAAATCTTCAAAACCTTTTTTTTTTAATTAAGTACATACCCTACAAGCCTGCCTATAGCCTGATTTTTATTGAGGCTCCCTCCTCTCCAATAACTCTAGCTTGTGTCAAATTGACCTTAAACTAACCAGTACAGAGCTGGACACCTAACTGAAGCCCTCTGTAAGAGTAGCTGCTTCAATGCATGGAGTTTGGGTCCTGGTATCTAGCCAGTGGCAACAAGGCAACTAAGAAAGTGCAAACAGACACACATGCAATGAAGCTGCTATCAGATGCGGCCCTCTGAAGCTCCTGCTATGACTACCACTGGAACCTAGCATCTCAGAGTCTTTACTAGACACAACCCAGAAATGGGCTAACTAGTCTCTGTATGGGGTTTTTACAGCCAAGGCATCTCAGGTTCTAAACATCTTCTGGGAGAAAGCTGCATTTGCTAGTCTTTTCACATGCTGCCTAGTCCTTTAGGAATACCAGACTCAGATTCAGACTCTGTAGAAAACCTTCACTAATCTTCTTATGCCTGGTCAGTATGGGCAGAAGCCAATGGATTTCTGAATCCTCAAAAAATGCTGACTGTCAAAATCCTCATTAACTCAGGGTTTCACCTTCCTCTGTTCCCTGCAAGCAGCAAGTGCTCCTAACAGCTGCTGAGTCACTTCTGAAGATTCCCCCTTTTTACTGTTTGACAATTTTATAAATATAAGCAACTGTTTGTATTCACCCTATTATCCTATCTTTCTCTCTCCACTCTCCCTCTGGAACTCCTTCTTGCTAACTATCCTCCCCCATCATGGAATTTGATGGAAGTTACTTGAGTTATTTTATTATAGTATGAACAACTTATCAGTGATAACAGTGTCACCCTGTGGCCTGCCCAACAACTATTAACCTTCAAAGTAGTATGGTCTCATGTGCCCCTTCCATATCCTTGTTGGAATGTTTAAGGGTCAATCTCTTGTAGCCTTCATTCAGGTATCTATAGCTGCTGTATATTTAAGATTACAACATTCAAGCAGTTGATTTTTTTTAAAAAAAATGTGGGCAAGAAAATAGAAAAAGCATAAAATAAAATAATAAAATTTTGCACACAATAAATTGTGTAAAGAATGGAAGAACCTATGAAAATGATAATACCTCAACAAATAGTGATTAAGCAAATCAATATCACAGTATGTTCAAGTAATCACATGTAGATAATTTCTCCACAACATTTTGGAGAACTGGATGCTTTTGTCTTTAGTCTTTACAAAGTACTTTCTAGGTACTGGCAATATTAAAGGAGTTTGGTACCACAGAGCAGGAATTCATTAAGACAACATGTAGAGACTATTCTGTAGTGGGGAATTATAAACAGTTAGCACCTACTTTGGTTTCTGTTGGACTTGCCTAATCCTATAGAATCATAATTGGATGAAATGCTTAAGGGTTCTCAAGAGAGAAATCATGCTTTACTTTCCCCATTCATGCTGAGAATCATAATATACAGCTTATTTAAAATACTCACAGGAGAGTTGGAAACTGGAGGCACGGTGCTTTCTTACTGCTCTTGCAGAGGACCAAGGTTCATTTCTAAGCACCCACTTCAGGTGGCTCACAAACACTTTTAATTCCAGCTCCCCTGCCCTCTTCTGGCCTCCAGGGGCACCATCTTGTTCATGCACATATCTATACATAGGCACAAGTAACTAATAAAATAAATCTTAAAAATACTCAAAATGCATACACATGAATACTATGAGAAGCTAAGAAGTAGAACGAAATCCTATCACTTGTGAAAGCATGGGTGGATTCTGGAGGACACTACGTCAAGTAAGAGAAGTAAGGTGCAGAAGAACAAATATTACATGACTGTTCTTGTGTGTAGAATGTAGGACAAGTCTACCCGGAAGAAAGAAGTACAGAGTGCTACAGTGCTTGTCACAGACTTAGCGGAAGGAATGGATGAGGAGATTCGTCATTAGGCAGTTAGATAGTCATGATGTGGTCCTCTGCTTTATGACCAATAATAGTGGATCAAGTGTTTCAAAGTGCCTACAAGAAGACCTTGAATGTTTTATGTAAGTGGATCATTATATCCGAGCTAACTGATGTTCCCATTGTCCTATTTTGCTCACTATACACTGTGGATGCATAATGAAATATCACACTGCAAAAATCTTGTAGTGTGTGCATTAAAAATCAAAGTGGAAAGTAAAACAAATGTTTAATTTTGAGACCCATGGATCATGAATCAAGGATACAATGGGTTCAGATATTATAATTGTATGGCATTTCATATTTACGAAGCTTTGTGCTAGGACAACTACAATGCTGAAATTTTATTTTCACCATCTAACTCAAGATATAGAGTGATCCTTAATGGTTGGCTTTGTTAATACTACTTTATTGATGTGAGAACTGAAAATTACTTAGTGGGTAGTTAGCAATGTCTTTAGTGAAAGTTGCATTTGTTAATTCCCAGTATTCTTTGCAGCAAAAAAAAAAAGAGGTTTTTGATTGAAATAGAAATAAAGAGCACCAAGAAAACCACAGTTTGACTTGAGGGAAGAAAGGCATCATGATTCTCCACTTATGGTAAACTAACTATGAGAAGAAGGTCCAAATGTCCCCCAAGACTAAGGATCAGGACTTCCTTGTGCAACAAGGGGCACCCCAGATTTCTGTAATATGTTTTCTTAATATTCATTGTTACTCCCAGCACAGGTCCAAACTAGTTTCTCTGAATGTAGGTGACAGTTGCATGGCTGGGGCAGACTGCAGGGCCACTGGCAGTGGCACCGGGATTTCTCCCTACTGCTTGTATTGGCTATTAAGCCACCTGTTCTCTTTGGATGGATACCTTGCTCAGCCTAGATATAGTAGGGAGGATCTTGGTCCTTCCTTAAAACAATGAGCTTTAACTTTTCTAAGAAATGGAGGCGGGGGGATAAGGGAGGAAAACGTAGAGAGAATGGGAGGCGGGGAAGGAGAGGGAACTGGGATTGATATGTAAAATAAAAAAAGACAGTTTGCTTTCTTTTTAAAAAATGAAATAAATTAAATTAAAAAAAAACTCTCACAGTTACTCAATGACACATCAAGTTCCCACATGAAAGTGATAAGGTCAGGAAGAGATTTCCAAGTATTTGGACCCTTTAGTTTTGTAACTCTTTGTTAATATTTCTGATGCAGCAAAGACGTAACCTAGTATGGCAGCAGAACAAAAGTATCTGGATTTCATTGTGGTCTAAAAAGTAGAATGGTAAAGAAACACCAAAAAAGTACTGCTATTATGAAAAATTTCCAGAGCACATAACCAGTCAGTGCACAAGGGTGCAGATGCTCCAGTTCATATTTTACCTGGGATCACAAAGTTCACTAAAGTGGAAAATCCCCATGCTCTGGGGATTCATCTCATGGCATGAACAGCAGTGTTAGCTCACAGTTAGAATGGATGGCAAACAGTCCTGTCTCCTTGGCTAGTGCCAAGACAGCTTCAAATTTACAGACTTTCTCTTTCTTATAACACAGGAGCTGCATGCTAGGCATCAGATGAACAGGAGACCACCTACCATCTCAGGACATTTAATGAATGAGAAAATACTATAGTAATATGCAATTTCATTTTGCCCCGCAATCCCAGATTATAAAAATTATGAATACTTGCTCTAAACATGACCATTTTTCCATAAACTCTTTATAAATTGTTTAGATTTGTGTGTGTGTGTGTGTGTGTGTGTGCATGTGTGTGTTTACGTATGTATGTGTATACATGTATGTATTCACATGTAGTGCCTATGAAGGCCAAAGGAGAGCAATGGACCACCAAAATTGGAATGATGTATATTGTGAGCCATCTGATGTAGTGAAAATAAAATTTTCAAATTATCATTGGTGGATATGAACTGAAATTGACCAAAAATGAGAATTTGAATCTCGTTGGTAAATTTAACAGCACATTTGCAGTTGTTTCTTAAGTGTGACATAGAGAACAAGAGCAAAGACAGAAGAGGGCAAGTGAATTGTTGCATTGATCTCTTTGCCATAAAACTGGAGCTGGAAGGCAGGACCAACGTCCAGAGAAGATTGAAAACCATCAACATATAATAAGAATGGAAGGAGACATGAAGATGTAAAAAAGAAAAAGTGTTGACAGATTCAGAGAATGGATACAGGAAGAGATGGTGAAGGTGGAGAATTGGTTTGTACAGCACTTCTCAGTGTCGATAAGCACAGACATGCAAGTCTAGCAGAGCAGCTGTACTCAACTATATGAAGAAGGTAGCTATCAGCATCCATACAGAACCAATAGCAAAATGATGCTTATAAGTTTGGGATTTGGGAGAACTGCAGACTTTGTGTTTTTGACTTAGGGATGAATGCTCATACAGTAAACCCAGGTAAATATTTCATACCCACTCCAGTCAGAACCATGAAACATTTCTGATTCCAAGCATGTTGAATATCTTCAGCAATCATGGTAAAGCAACATGAAGCTGGAAACAAATGTAACAAGTTACTCTTGGTTAAATATCTTTGAAGAGTAACTGTTATTTCTTGTTTATTTTGAAAGGTTTAAAATTAGTTGTAGTATTGTCTGTTATGCTTGTATGTACATATGCATGCATTGCACGACCTGTGTGCAGTGCCCACACAGGTCAGAATAGGGCAACAGATCTGCCTGGAACTGGGGTTTCTGAGGGTTGTGAGCTGCCATGAGGATGCTTGAGACCAAGCCTGTGTCCTCTGCAAGGGCAACAAGCGATCTTGACCACTGAGACATCCCTCTGATCCTAAGCTTTTATTTTTACTTAGGTGTATGTCTGTGTGCTTGTGTGTGGAGTTGTAGACATGTGTGCAGGTAAACATGGAGGTAAGAAAAAAGTATTGTATTCTCTGGAGCGGGAGTTACAGGTGATTTTGAGTTGTTCAAAGCAGGTTCTGTGAACTAAACTCAGGTCTCCCAAAAGGACAATACAAACTCTTAACCACTTTCCAGATTCTTTATTGCTATTTTAAGATAGAAATACCAAAAGTCATGGTAGAAAGACAAAAAAATTAAATAATTCTTGTGATTAAAGCCAGGAGAAAAGGGAGGTGGTGATATTAATAACAATACTTAAAAAGAAATTCATATTCTAAATAGGTTTTCTTTTGTTATTTAAAATATATTTTATTGAAAAGCAAATCATATGTATCTAGAAGGAATAGTAGCAGTCTCTTGTTAAGGGAAAGAATAATCTTTCTTTATACTTTTTATAGTTTGAGAATTTCATTAAACACAACATATTTTGATTAAATTCAATCCAACACTCTCTCCTAATACTACTTCCCTACCCTACACTACTTCTCCCTCCCAAATTTACATATGCTTTCTTTACCCCAGTGAATCAGTTTCATGAAGCCAGCATGTGAGCAGGTGTGGTGCCAAACACTGGATCATGGACGGGATTGCAGCTATGAAGCAAACTGCTTGCTCCTCTTTGATATCCCACAAACTGTCAATAGGTCTTTTACACTCATAGTCATGCTGTTAAAATTATTTTATTTGAGAGATAATATGCTTAAAAATCTTTTCTTTATAAATAATGGTTTATGAAAGCAATATAAATTGGGCAACAATTAAGTCTTTGCAGTTACTATCTGGAAACAATGTACTGTTTTTGTAGCATCCTTCTTCAAGCAGCAGATTCAAGGCCACACTCTGGTCTGCCTTCCATACCTAACATGATGTCTGCTCTGCTATAAGGTATTCCCTTGTCATGTAAGTAGGGGGGAAAATCAGCAACAAAAATAAGCTTCCAGAGGGTTGCAAACATGGAAAGATTTCTTCCGTTTCTCATCAAAATGAGTTTCCAGTTGCCATCATTATTGTCCAGAAATACTGCCTGCTTTCATCTTTTCGTTGTATCCTTGCTTTCATGAAGACTGCATTGAAATCAAGGAACAATTTTGTCTCCTATTTTGAATCTTTCAAAAGAGTTTTCTTTTAAAAAAATAAGAAAATGGTATACTATAGACTCAGACTTTGCATTCACCATCATGATAAACGTTGAAAATGGAAAATTTGGGTACATGCATATGTATAAGATGAATGGCTTGGATCCACAAGAAATCTTTTCAACCGTTATCATACTCAGTCCATACAAAAGCAAGAAAACATGCTGACTGTATTACAGGTAAAAGCTCCAAGATAAAGAAAGCTGAGTGATTTTTTTCCTTTATGTCACACAGTAAGGTTGGAGTGCCAAACTGCTAATGGCTCAATTGTTCATATTATGAAAATAAATCCTAAACTACTTTTGAGAGCTTTCAGAAAGATTTATCCCGCTGTGACAATGTTGAAGAGGGATAAACAGGGCCTGGAGAGATAGTTAAGTGGTTAAGAGCACTTGCTGCTCCTGTAGAGGACCACAGTTCTGTTTTAAGCACCATGTTGTGTGGCATACAACTAGCCAGAACTTAAGATGAGAGAATCTGGTGCCCCCTCCTTGGTTCCAAGGGCATCTGCATCGACAGTGTGTGTGTGTGTGTTTGTGTGTGTGTGTGTGTGTGTGTGTGTGTGTGTGCATGTGTTTGATCATAAGCAAATGCAAATGCATGCACACATACCATTTACAGTAAAATAAAATAATTTTTAAAAAGCACCAGCTGAAGAAATCTTCACAGTTCTGTCCATTTTCATTCAATGGTATCAAAGCTTTTAAATTGATTACATAATCGTCACACAGGAAAATAACTCACTGATGGAGAAAACCGTGAATGATTCAAGGATTTTAGAAATTTTTTCTTTATGTTCTTTGAAAGTTAACAGAGGTGAGGGAAATATTAATTAATGAAATTGGAATAACTCCTGATTAGGTATAATCAAACGAAAAAAAAATCTAGTTATTTTCTCTGATACACTAAATGATACACTTCTAATTCTGTGATAAATTATCCTGGTTCAAAGCAACGTACGGGTGGAAAGAAGTTTATTTTGCTTACAGCCAGGTTTCAGTCTATCACTGAGAGGAAGTCAAGGGGAGAACTCAAAGCACTTAGTCACATAATTTCTACTACAGTCAAGAGCATAGACCCTTGTACTCACCAAAGTTTATTCGGTCTCGTAACGTTCAGGGCCCAGTGCATAAAGTGCTGTTGCGTACAATGAATGTGGGCCTTCCCTCCACCATCAAGACAGACCCTCACAGGCCAGCCTGATCTAGACAGTAGCTCCACTAAGGCTCCTTCTAAAATGATCCACAGTTGGAAAGTTAGAAATTAAAACCCAACCACCACACTAACTGAGCATGCCGAAGGCCTCCTCAGATGGAAATAATGGCTGAAGAGTTGGAGCCAGGGTGGCAATCAAGGGCTGAGAGTTTGTATCTCAGAAAGCTACTGCTTGATACCTTGCTTTACTACCAAATACACACTGGACTGGCAGAAGGAGTAATTTTCCATAAGTTAGACAATAACCTGAAAAGTACTCAAATATTTAAAAAAAAAAACTTACAGGAAATAGACAAACTCTGTGTATATATTAAACATGTCAAACCTAGAAGTGAAGTAAATTCTTTTTTAAATTTAATTTATTTTTTAGTAAGTTGAGTATCCAAACTGCCCAGACCCCCCCAAAGAGGTGGGCGGTCCTTGGACTTCCCACAGGTCAGGGAACCCTGATGGCTCTTCAAGCTGATGAGGGAGAGGGACTTGATCGGGGGAGGGGGAGG
>NC_022013.1:6531275-6558948 GCF_000317375.1 Microtus ochrogaster | reverse complement strand
GGAGGAGGCAGAAATCCCCAATAAATAAATAAATTAAAAAAAAGAAACCCCCAAAAAAACAAGAAAAAATAATTTATTTTTTAAAATAATTTTTTCTCGTTTTACATACCAATCCCAGCTTCTACTCCCTCCCCTCCTCCCACTCTCCCTCCTTCTCTTCTCTATCCTCCATCTGCTTGCCAGAGAGGAAAAGGCTTCCCATGGGGAGTCAACAAACTCCAACACATCACTTTGAGGCAGGAACAAGGTCCTCCCCACTATATTTAGGCTGAGCAAGGTATCCCTCCAAAAAGAATGGACTCAAAAAAAAAAAAAAAACACCAGTTCAAACAGTAGAGATATACCCTGGTCCCACTGACAGTGGCCCCACAGACTGTGTAAGACATACAACTGTCACCAGCATTCAGAGGGAGGACCTAGTTTGGTCCTATGCAGATTCCTTTGCTATCACTCTGGAGTCAGTGCTCATATAATTGCTCTCTTTGACTTGATTTTGGGAGCTCAGCCCAGTGCTTTGCTGTAGATCTCTGTATTGGCTTCCATAGGTTGCTGGATGAAGGTTCTATGATGACAATTAAGGTAGTCATCAAGTTGATTACAAGCGGAAGGCCAGTTCAGGTACTTTCTGCACTATTGCTTAAGGTCTTAGCGGGGTCATCCTAATGAATTCCTGGGAATTTCCCTGGAGCCAGATTTCATGGTAACCCTATAATGGCTCCCATAATCAAGATATCTCTTTCTTTGTTCTCCCTCTATGTCCTCCTATCTTGACCATCCTGCTCCCTCATGTTTTCCTCCTTCCTCCCCGCTTCCCTTCCTCTCCACTCCTGCCCCCCATGCTCTTAAATTTCTCAGGAGATCTTGTTTATTTGCCCTTCCCAGGGAGATACATATAAATTCTTTGTGTTTAACAACTACATGGTAAATGATTTCAACAGCACCCCCACTTACTGAGGCAGTATTCTGAAACAATAAATTGAATGTTAGGAAGACTCCCTTATATTTTATTCTGAATACCCTCACAGCTTGGGAATTACACTAATAACTAAGCCCAACCTTAGAAAGTTAAATATGATCTAGGGTCAATTCGCATTTTGATGATGTCTGATGTCTACGTCCAGGATGACTAATAGGGATCATCTTTACCAGCATGTATAAGTTAACTGCAAACACAAAATACAAGACAAAATAATAAACTTGAAAAAATGCAGACAAGAATTTTCTCCAAAGAACTGAACATTAGGCAATGAAGGACAATAATTCTGAGAGGGAAAGGCATTTAAGAAGCCTTGAGCTTTTTTTGAGCTTCCTGACTAGGAAGACACAGGGCATGATGTTTGAAGAACATTCTAGACTTAACCTTGAGGTCTCACTGTGCTGTAGAATCATAGAAGGTGCATGTTGGGTGACTTTGTAGATCAAGTGTTAGGAAGGTGAGGAATTCATGGGCAGAAAACTTCAGATGCATCCATACAAGGAAACTACCAAAGGGCTGGGAAGATGGCTAAGTAATTTGTTTAGCAAATATGACAAAGTGAGTTTACACCCTCAGCACTCATGTAAGTGAGAAAATGCCAGGCAAAGTGAGTACAAGCTGATAACCCCACTCTGTTAAAAAGACAGGAGTCAGAGTCAGAAAGATCTCTGAAGTCTGATGGACAGTCGTGTTGGCTGGATCTGTGAGCTCTGTGTAGCCTCTAAGAATAACTTCAATAATATTCATATGAATACAAAATTATTCAGTGACCATTGATCACAACATTCAGATTTTGTGGTGAATATCCAAACTTTTGCAGAAATAAAAAACCAAGCCTATTTATAACGCATACTATGGAAAATCAGTTGGAGTGTCTCCAGTAATTATCACTACAAAAAGAATAGTGTACACAGGTACCAAAACAATGAGAAGAAGCATTTACTGTTTAGGATTAACAGCATAATGCCAGTACAGAACAGATAAGCAACTGTGAAGTGATATCCAATCTACATAAAGGAGAACACACAGGGTAAAAAGAATGATAAGAATTGAGCAGAGACTTTCACAGTGGGGCACCTCACCTTCAAGCAGCTGTGATTCCAATGCATTTTGAATTCAAGAAGGATAGAGGAGTGAGGATTGGAGAGATATTTAATAAAACAAATAGCAAATGTTTCCAAGCTTAATAAAATTTGCTAACTCACAAAACCAAGATGTTTAAAAGAGTCTAATATCAAATGAAAGACTAAAATGTCTAGGCAGAATATAATCAAACTGCTTTAAATCACTGATGGAATGGCGGCAAATACAATCACATATGAAATTCATTCACATAAATGAGAATGTGAAAAACATGTAAATAGAAACCCGAAAAATAGTCTTAGTAAGAATATATGTTACAGAGAAAGGAATGAACCAGTAGCTACATTGAAAGAACCTGTGGCAGGAAGCATGTGATCATACCTTCAAAACCTTGAACAAAAAGAATAGCCACAAAGCCCAAACCTGTGGACTTTGAAATGTAACCTGGATGAAACAGCTCTAAAGGTGAAATGCCCTCTTGCAGAACAAATCACAGCCAAATCCCCAGCCAGATGTTTCGAATGGATTTCTTCCAAAGGGAAACAAAGCCAGATAGAAAGATTTGCACACACAAATTAAAAGCCCCCAAGCAGGGAAAAAATAGTGTGCAATAATTAGATCAATTTTTTCATTACATGTAAATGGCTCAAACTAAACATCAATACTTGAATCTATACACTAGAAAAAATAATTTTAAATATAAACATGTGCATATATTTAAATCAAGAAAATAAAATAAAAGTGTTCACACTTAACCCAAGAAAACTGAGTGAATTATGCTTATTAGTAAAAGTTGATTTTTGAACAAGTACCAGGAGCGATGATAAATGGGGCAATTCATTGTAAATCTTTGTTTTCCTGATAATTGTAAATATCTCACATTAAAAATGAAACAGAGTCCATGAGGAATATTGGAAGATTTGAAGGCTGTTTCTACAGCAGTTTACAGAACACACAGAAAATATATAAAGATAAAAAAATGGGAATAACACTATAAACTACATGGGCTGGTTGACATTTATAGAACATTTAATTTCACCATCTCGAGGGTAAACGAAATCTTAATAAGTCTGAAGCGCTTAAGAGCATATGAAGAAACTATTTTGGATACATTAGGATTAAACTAAAAATGAGTCAGAGAATATACCTGGGAAAACTTCCCTAATTTTGAAAGCAAACAAAATGTTCAAATAGCCAATGGATCAATTAGAAAACCAAACGGCAAATGAGGCCGTACATTGAAATAAAGAGAATGAAAATACAGTGTATTGGTGAATTAGTGGCAATAGTAGATTAATAAGATGCCATCTTAAATTCTCTGCTTGCGAGAGTCGTCTCCCCATCCTCCCTCTCATCTGTGGCGTGGCTCCCGATCACTTTTCTCACATGTTCCACGTCCTGTCTCCCAACTGGTGCTGATGCTGATGAAAGTCAAATGGGGCACTGAGTGAGGGTTGGAGGAAGTAAACTGATTCATCTATGCCAAGCTCGTTGCTGTGAACTCACTAAACATACACTGACTGTGATTTCCTTGACTTGATGGGGTTTTGCAGCTTCCATTCAAAAAGCATCTAAACGCAATTTGCAGTTATGATATGCATATCATTTTCAAATCTGTTGCAGCATTTTAGTTCTAAGGAATGATTTTCATGGCTGATTGATAATCTTCTGCATATTAGCAATGTATACGTATGTGTGCATACATAAATCACACACACACACACACACACACACACACACACACACACACACAATGGCTTTGAGACACAACCTAGAATCACATGGAAAGTGAGTCTCCATGAGAGACCCTCTAGATCAAGCTGGTCCTTGAGCATGTATGTGGGGAGGGTCTTGACTGCTTAGCTAATGGGAAAGACTAAGCATAAAAGAGGGCACCAGGATTCCGTTTCGGGCCTTGTACTGCATCAGTAGGGAGGAGCTAAGCAGTAAGCGTGCAAGCATGCATGCATTCAGTCTTTCTCTACTCTTGAGTGTGATGTAGCTAGCTATTTAAGTTCCTGTTGCCTTGAGTCTCCTGCTACACCCCAGAATTATGAGCTAAGATAAACCATCTCCTAATGGCTTATCATAAGTTTTTATTTTACTCTAATTTTTACTTGTATATGTGGGGGAGGGGTTCTGTTATACGTGTGTAAGAGTGTGTAAAGGCCAGAAGTGTGTATTGGACCACCTGGATCTGGGGTTACAGAAAGTTATGAAGTGTCCATATGGGTGCTGAAAATTGGATTCCAGTACCCTGGAAGAGCAGTACATGATCTTAACAGCTGAGCTTTCTCTATAGCCCCTCCTTCAATTATGTTTCCTTTGTCAGAATATTTTATCTCAGCAACAGTACTAAACCTGGAACAATGACCTTTTAATTTCTATTTTCCAATTAGCCCTGAAGAATGACAGTGCCTTTTGATTGCCACCTAAACACTGACACATCTCTTTATATCTTAGCAAGTAAAAATGCATTGTTTAAATTTAATTGCTCCCCATGTTGTCTAGAATTTTCCTTTTGATTTTTATGATTAACTTATTTAATGAGGCTTCAAAGAGGCTCACACACCCTGCTTACTCACTGACAATCATGAGTGCATAAACGGCATCTGCTCCTAAATCTCCCTCACTTCCTCTTATCTATTGTAGAAGCAAATTAAAAACTTAATTCCATTTCTGAGTTTATGTGGACACATTTTTTTGACATGTGTCACCTTTTATAGCAATTTAAGTCTGTAGGTTTCTGGGTTAGTCCTCCATGGTCATCAATAAAATCTTTTTTTTAAATTTAATTTTGTTTTATTTGGAGGTAGGGAGGTCTCAGGGCAGAGGGCAAATTCAAGGGAGGGGGAAATGGGTGGGATTAGGATGCATGATGTTAAAGACACAAAGGATAAATAAAAAAGAAAATTAGAATACTTCATGTTCAAGGAAGATTCTAGAAACAATACTGAACCCTATAAATTATGAAAACTATTAAAGTGGGCAAATATGGCAAATAAAATCTTTAAAAGAAATCAAACATAAATGACAAGGACAATTAACAAGAGATACATAGTTACTCAAGCACATATTATTTTGAGAAATTAAGGAAATAGAAGCTGGATCTTGAAGAATGGCATAGCTGTTCAGAGTACACGCTGTTCTTGCAGAGGACTAATATTTGGATCCCAGATCCACATCAGGAGGTTCACAATTGCCTGTAACTCCAGTGCTATGAAATCAAACACTTCTTCCAGGGTTTCACAGAACATGTACACATATACAGATATGCACATACATCAAAGGAATTCCGAGTATAACGAAAATTTCCAAAGACCTCTCACCACTACTCTTAGACCATGCACCACACTTGAGAGTAAACATCCATTTTACAGAATACACTTGCAGTCAGACAACATTGACTACCTGAATTTAATATGACCAACACAAATAACAGGGTCGAACATCAAGTAACAGGTAAGAAAACATCTGCTTCATTGACAAAATAGCGTGATACATACTGAAAATCTTATACCTATCTATTAAAAATGATATATACATTTACATTATAGTGTATGCAAGGCTATGTGAAATAAGAATTTATTAGTATATTAAGTGAAGTCTCCAAGTTTAGAAATGTCTAAACTATTTATCATCCGTTTCCACAGATTTGAGGTTGGATTACTTTCACGAATATGAAATATTGGTTTGTAACTGTTTTGAGAATTTTGCATGCTTCCATTTATTTATTTGTGAGCAATAAAAATTATGTGATTTTAAAAATAATTCCATATTGTCTTACATATCATAGGTATATTAACTTATAAACAAAAAAATCCTAATAACATTTTAATCATCCTTCATAACAAGACAAAATGTTCAGACATAACCAACTCTTAATAACAGCCCAGGAAGAAAGAAGGCCCAAATATTAAATGAAATAATACTTTAGAAGTCATAATATGTAGAAACAGAGAAATTAACAGGTCTTCAGTTTTATTTCAAAACATTTAGCTCATTTTCTTACTCAATATAGTTTACAGATTCTTTAGACATCACACAAATAGAGCTGAAAAATAGTTTTCTCAACTTAAAAATAGTGGACAGTAGAAAAAGCTGGCATTTATTTATCATTTTCTGTTTTGTTTAGAGGAGATAATTTTCTGATATGGAATGAATCTTTAAAAAAAATCAATCTTATTTGGTATAGAGTGAACTTTAAGCCTCATCTAACTTTTCCCAAATTTTCAAGAATGGATGAATCAGTGTTTTTAAATGCCTTAAAGAAAACATTTCGACATATGGGTGGGAAATTACATTATTTTTGTCTAAGCATTAGGATTGTTAAAGTGCCCACCAAAGACACTGTTTTACAGAGCCATTGTGTGACTTGAAACAGTTATAGTGGTGCATTTTACATCCAAGGCAACAAACATCAGAAATAAAGAGCTAATCAAAGAGCAGCAGATGAGCTTTGAACAAATGGATTTTATGAGCAGCAGAGGGGGTTATTAGCACCCAAAGCTACTTACTGTAATGATAAAGAGACCAATATAAAATATTCAAATTATTCTTGAATACAGGTACTGCATGATTTAGCTAGATATGGTTCTCTTTTAATATTACAAAACATAGATTTTTGGGAAGAATTTATCTTCTTTATTCAGTAATTTGTAAAACTGAGGAATATAAAATTTCTACGAGACATAGATATTTAAAGGCTGAAGAGATCGCTCAGCACGTAAGAACTCTTGTTGCTCTTTTGGAAGATACAACCATACTTCCCAGTAGACATACTGGTCAGTTCACAGACTCCTTTAATTTTTCATCCAGGGTAGTCACCCTTCTTCTGGGCTTCAAAGGAATTACACTCATGTGTACATAGAAATATTCATACACACACAAAACTGAAACAAAAGTAAGCCTTTATAACAGGCAGATATTTTCATCTTTCTCATTGTTTTCTTTTATGTAACAGGAAAATCTAGACACAGAAAAAAGCAATAATAAGGTGTGATTACTTAGACTTTTTATTGTATAACTATTTTATTTTGATTATTTGAGGAAACATTTTAAGAGACACATGAACATAAATTGTAAAAGCAAGCTAAACAAATCAAAGTTAGGCATCAATGATAGAATTTGTGCAGGACGGATGAAGACAATGGGTGAGAAAACATATATGGAAATCTTTTATTTAATTTTTTTTATTTATTTTTTTTATATATGGAAATCTTAACATTCACTGGGTTAAAGGAAATTAAGCTAGAAATTTGATTACACTCTAACTATGGCCAATGTCAAAAAAGAGATCGACAGCTACAAAATTATGATTTTTCAAACTAATGCAAACTCCAGGAGAAGACTCATACATGTACACAGGGATAAAATATTCACAGGGAAAACAGACTTGAATTAGCAAGAAGAATATTATAGTTGTCTTTTCATGTCAATAGGCATTTGTTTTAGGGCCCTTAGAAGCTTCAAACTTTCATATATCCATCTGTTATCTAAAATTGAAGAGCTAGAAAAATAAGTCAGTAAGGAAAGCACTAACAGTGAAAGCTTGAGGACCTGAGCTCAAAACTCCAGAGTCCATGTAAGAAGTAAAGTATTAACAGGTTATTAATTATTCCTAGATTATTAATTATTATTTAGTAATTAACTGTTATTAATTATTGAAAGGTTATTAATTAATCTTAGCAAGCCCACCCACAGTGAAATTGGAAGTGAAGACAAAAAAATTCCCTGTACCTTCTGACATATTTAACTGTGAACAACAAGAATTTTTCTTCTTTTTATAAATTGATTTTATTGAGCTCTACATTTTTCTCTGCTCCTCTCCTTTCCTCTCCCCTCCCCTTAAACACTCTCCCACAATCCCAGTGCTCCCAATTTACTCAGGAGATCTTGTCTTTTTTTCTTTTTTAATTCTCAGGTAGATTAGAACCATGTATATCTCTCTTAGGGTCCTCATTGTTATCTACATTCTCTGGGATTGTGATTTTTGGCTGGTTTTCTTTGCTTTATGTTTTGAAACCACTTATGAGTGAGTCCATATGATAATTGTCTTTCTAGGTCTGGGTTATCTCAGTCAATAAGATGTTTACTAGCTCCATCCATAAAACCAGATACTGTAAACCTCATTAGAAGAGATAGTGGGAAGGAACACATGGGCACAGGAGATCACTTCAAGAATATAACCCCAGTAGCACAGACACTGGGAGAAACAATTAGTAAATGGGACCTCCTGAAAAGCTTCTGTAAAGCAAAGGACACAGTCAACAAGACAAAATGACAGCCTACAGAATGGGAAAAGATCTTTACCAAACCCATATCAGAGTTCTGATTTCCAAAATATACAAAGAACTCAAGAAATTCGTCAACAAGAGTTTTTTTTTTTCCCTCAAATAACATGGAAGGCAAGAGAAATCCTGGGAGGTTTTTCTCTAATATTCACACATGTAATGTGCCACTAACATGCCTGCACATGCATGTGCACACAGACATGCCTCTCACAAAAATATTGTGCACTAGTCACATGCCATATATATTTTAAATAATCTTTATATTACTAGCAATGACTCACATAAAATACATGCGTGCAGTTTTTTTTATTCTGTATTGCTTAAAGAATAATGAACCAAAAACCTTTGAATTTCAATGAAAGTTCAGTGCTTATCTAAATATTTCCCCCTGTCTGTGGTTGACTCTGTGAATGTAGAGCTCATGCATATGAAAGGCAGACTGTTTGTTGTCTTGGTCTGGCCTTTTATCTTTTTTTTTTCTATCAGCTCAAATTGAATTATGTTCCTAAGTGCTACTAGTACATGTTTATGGATGAGGATAAAATTTAAAAATCTTTTGCACATTTAAGGGACATGTATTATTGAAATATAGTTTATATAGCACAAAATATACCTATTTAAATATTCTAATTATTTGTTTTCCCGTGTGTGTGTGTGTGTGTGGGTGTGTGTGTGTATGTGTGTGTGTAGAGCAGGACATTTTGCATGAGGTCACAAGAGAACGTCCTGAACTGTATTTCTTTTCCCCTTATAGGTCCTGGGGATGGAGCGAAAGTCATAAGGCTTGATAGCAAGTGTTTGAGCCCTCTTAGCCACTAGATAAAATTTGAATTATTTAACCAGTAACTCTAAATGAGAAGTAATTTGGGGCAGAGATATTAACAGTCTCAAGGAATGGCCCTGATTGTGAAGCCCACTGTCCTACTTTCATTTCTGTTGTTGCAATAAAATGCCCTGACACAATACAGTTTAGGTGGAAATGGGTTTATCGGGCTTGAAAGTCTTTGTGGCAGGAACTTATTATCACAGCTAGTTACATACTCATTCAAAAGAAGAGAACAAATGTATGCTGTGGGAAATCCTTCAGCCAGTATCCTTTAAATTACCAACCTACTTGGGTGTGGCCTCTTATAATATAAATGCCAATGTAAAGAATGTGCTCTCCTCTCTCTCTCTCTCTCTCTCTCTCTCTCTCTCTCTCTCTCTCTCTCTCTCTCTTTCTCTCTTGCTTCCAGCTGCTGTATTCAGTTCCTGTTTCCCCATTTGTGCAGAGGATTGTGATCTGTGAGTCTACTCCTAAATAAATAATACTTTATTATACTCAATTCTGAACTAGTGTGGAATTTCTTTTTAGTGTCCATCTTCAAATGTATGCATAGCTAGTACTCAATTCATATTCTCTACTTTTACACAACCCCACATTCAAACTTAGAGAATGGTGCTATTTATTCATAGTTGGCTGGCTCTTCTTGACTCTATTAGCCAAATTTAGAAAAGAAAAATCCTTCATAGGTATGCCCATAAACTATACCTATCCCGACTGTTCCTCATTGACACTTCCATTTGAGTGTAGGCTGCTTCAAGCTGACATTAAAACTAAACATTGAATTCACTTCTCCCTTTTCCTTGTTACATTCCCTTAACTTTCCAATCTGATATATCCCAAGGTTTCACTCTTCACTCACTCCCTCCACATTTATTTATTCATCATTAATTTATTTTCTTGTATATTCTGCCATGTTTTATATACTAACGTGTACACTCAACACCCAATAAAAGTAGATAAGACCAAGTCTCTGCTTTTGAACTCGCATCATTACAGGATGACGTCCAAGCACTTTGTACAAATGCCTCCAGGTTTATTTATTCCAAAGCAATTTATATTTTTCAGCACCTTGAGCAAAGCATGACTTTTCATGACATTTCAACCTCTAAAGCAAAAGATGAGATGTTCTGAATCAAAATCAAAACCAAGCAAGCAAACACATACACAAACAAACAAACAAACCAAATATCCAGTTCATTTGCTTGAAAATAAATCACAGTCAGCTAATTGCATTCTGTTCCAAACATCTCTTGCGTTATTAAAACTTTCACATGTGCTAATGATCTAGCTTTTTCAGAGTTCTGTCTTGATCATTCAATGTGCATCATTTCATTTCATCTTTGTAATGACATCATTTACTCAGTACCACTATAGCCAGACTCCTGGAAAAACATCCATGTCTCAATCTTGGAACCTGTGGGTGTGTTTCATTATGTCGATAATGGCATTTTTGCCAATATAATTAAGTTGTAAAATTTTAAGGGGAGATATTATCTTGGGTTGTTCTAATGATTTTAAATTAATCCCATAACCACAATGAAGAAAAAAATCTTCTCCTATCATGGTCTGAAGACATGACAATGGAAGAAAATATAAAAAATCTTCCTGATAATGTATTTCTGTTGCTGGTTTTGAGGTGAAAAGAACTAACTATGTCTTCAAGGCTTATTGTCTCCTCATAGACTTTATGCTTCTGACTCTAATACTGTGAGCCTTAATGGGGAAATGACTCTTTGTTCTCTGGGCCTGAGTGTGGCCTGCTATTGCTTGTTTACTGTCAATGTCACCCTTACTATACCTTACTACTTATTGAACTCTACTCAGAGACCCCTCCCAGAATAGACTATTTACTTTACTTCCATTTATTTATTGAATTTAAATCTGTATGCATGTATGTGCAGGCACTCATGGAAACAAGTTAGCAGGTGCCAATAGAGGCCTAAAGAAACCATTGTGTTTCATGAAGCTCAAGTGATAGATGGATGGTTGGGAGTTCTACAGCATCAATAATGGGAATGAAACTCAGGTCCTGGGCACCTGTAGTAGATGCACTTAACTGCTGAACCATAGCTCCAGCCCCTGCTATTTACTTCCATACAGGACGAGTGATCAAACAAATTTAGATTAGAGATATGAGCCAGAAAGAACTAGTTTCTTCTGAAAGACTAGATTCTATATCTCAGGGTTAGCTTGAGATATGATTGAATCCTTATGATAAAGTTCCCTTTTGATCACATCAACTTCTTTAAAAAATGATTTTAACTACAACTAAAAGTGTGTTCCTAATACAGCAGGAAGTTCACTGAATCCAGTGATTAATGTACTTGAAAGAGGTGGAAGCAGCATACCATTGGGGTAGTGTGAAAAGCCAGGAATGGAAGTGGTACAGCTTGGAAAAAAAAGTATCAGGGATAAAAACGAAATCATTCAAATTTCTAGAGCCTTTAGAATTTTTATTCACTTTAATAAAACAACATAAGTATTAGTACATCACCATCATGAAAGAGAAATATTTATTAGGAAATGACAAGAAAATATCACGAATCTCTTCAATGGGGGTGTAATGAAGCACTGTATTCTAATATATGTCCTGGAAATAGTCCATTACCCATGAAAAATGCCATCATAATTCCATGAAAATGGAAGTCTCTGTCTCTTGCTGATGATTATTTCAGGATTCTACAGCCATTCAACAAGGCCGTTATTGACCAGCCACCTTTGCAATCCAATTTAGCACACTGACAGTGGGGACAAAGGACTAATTACCACTCAGCAGAGCCTTGAAGACAGGATGGAGAACAATTCTTACCTGTGTCTTCATTAGGGTTTGAGTTGTTATCATAAAGCACCACGACCAAAAGAAGTGTGCGGAAGAACGGATTTATTTCACCTTGGTAACAGTTCATTATAGTGATGAGCTGCAGGCAGGCCTGCTTTTTGTCCCGCCCAGCTCCCACACGGCTAGCTTAGCACCAGAAATAATAACACACAAACCGTATTCTTTTAAACACTGCCTGGCCCATTAGTTTCAGCCTCTTATTGGCTAATTCTCACATCTTGCTTAACCCATTTCTAATAATCTGTGTAGCATCATGAAGTGGTGGCTTACCGGGAAAGATTCAGCATGTCTGATCTGGTGGCTGGCTCTATGACGTCTGTTTCAATTCTCTTCTTCCCAGCATTTTGTACTGTCTACTCCACCCACCTATCTAAGCTGCCCTATCAAAAAGTCAAGGCAGTTTCTTTATTAACCAATGAAATTAACACATAGACAGAAGACCCACCTACATCAGTTGATCACTGAGGAAAATTAAGGAAGAGCTCAATCAGGGCAGGAATCTAGAGAGACCAACCTAAGCAAAGTTCATGGAGAAACCCTGCTTAATGGCTTTCTTGCCCCTGTATTTTGTTCAACATGTTCTATTAATCAACTGAGGATCACCTCTCCAGGGGTAAAAGTACCCCCAGAAACTGACCTCCCCACACAATCCAGTCAATAAAATGCCACACAGTCTTGCCTATAGGCCAACCTTATGGAGGCATTTTCTTACTTGAGAGTTCCTCTTCTCAGATCATCCTAGTACGTGTCAAGTTGACATCAAATAAGCCAGCACATGTGGACAACATCTTTGTTCTCATATGTACAGAACAATTAAAAGCCTGAAATCATAATTAATACTTGTTTGCTGTGCATGTTTGAAGATTTGAGTTCAAACTCTTAGCACCTGTATTAAAAGCCTGGTATGGTCATGAAGGCTGAAATCCCGATACTGTGAGTGGAAGACATAGCAGAATCACTGGGGCTGCGAAAACAGCTACATAGAGACTCTCTCAAGATAATAAAGAGGAGAGTGATAGAATATTATATCCAGTGTCCTCCTTGGCCCTCTGTGCATGCATACATGGGTGAGAATATCCCCTACTCCCAAATACATACAAAACAATTATCATTTACTGTCCTCTAAATGACTGTCTCAGACAGTGTCTGCGAAACTCTCAAAACAAAATAAAAAGATTTCTAAAGCTACACTAAAGCTAGATAAGTGTAAGATTGCTAAGGAGAGAAAGAGGTTTTAGTTTGTGTTATGAAGCCTCTCTCTGGCTTTCATGAGGATGATAAGTCTGTGTTTCACATTCACCCAGCTTTGAATACAGATTTTAAACTGTATTTTAAACTAAAGGGAACTCCTGGCCATATTAGAAAATCTTTTGGTCTTTTCATCTTCAAATAGAGCTGATATATAGCTTGTAAATACATTTTTTTAAACTACCTAATTTCTAGATTGAATCAGAGGCAATATAATTTTTATTGGAAGAAAGGTTAGTGCTTTTCCTATATTTTCTTAACTCAAACTAGTAATGTATACTATACCCAATGACTCTTTCAGAGAATTGTTATGAACTAAAACAACTACTACGAATCAAATATGAGTTAATAGATAAAGAAAATTACATCTATGTGAGTGTGAATTTCACATATATGCATATCTGTGAGTTTAGATATGCACACAAAATGTATATATATGGACAACCTAAACATGAGTTTATTTATTCAAAATCATTGAATTAAATAATCAAAGGAACCATGGATTTATACATTAAAGAAGCTAATACCACATAAAATTTAAATAGTTAGACAAACACTAATGACATTTAAGTTAAATAAATTAAATACTGACATCAATGACATTTAAATAAATTAAACACTGGCATCAGTATTTGTGTCACATAATGTCTGAAATTGTCATTAGAGAGTCAACAAGCATTAGACATTGAGTACCGGGGTTAACCTTTGTACTCTTTTTCTGCCTCTATCACTCTTCATCAACTATTTTAGTGTGTGTGTGTGTGTGTGTGTGTGTGTGTGTGTGTGTGTTTGAGTACAGTATCTGTGGATGCCAGAGTCAAGGACTTAGAAGCAGTAGTGACCTGTCAGACATAGGTGCTGGAACCCAAACACAGATCCTCTGAGAGAACAGCCAGCATTCCGAGCCACTGAACGAGTCTCCAGGCTCCTTATCGTCTTTTAAATGACTGTAATCCCCACCCTCTTGAGCGACTTGTAATGCTCTGATTATATCTGTACACTAGAGTTTATGATGAAGAGAGTAGGGTGTGATTTACTGGTAGGCTGATCAAAGAGTATTTGAGAAGTGAGAGGATATGATTTAAGTTCAGAGTGACAGATGATTTCAATGCGCCTGAAGCCACCTGTAATATTAAAAATAAATTAAATCCCCTAGAAGAAAAGCGAAGCCATTCCGTTTCCACTCTTGTCTGGAAGCTTGATGTTTATTACTTTTGGAAGCAGCTTAGAGACATATCCTTACACAGATTGATTCTTTCAGAGTTTGAAGAAGTGGTTTGTGACTGGGTCTGCACCATTTTCCCAAACATCCTAGAAATCCTAATCTCCCCAAATCTAAACCTTGAGTGTGTGATTTTTCACTTTTTATAAAGAAGTTGGAGGTGACTATATTTGGTGGTAGCTAGCTACAACTTGAAATGCTTGAGTAATTTTATTGCAAAAGTTCATATGAGAAATGCTGTTTGAATACTATTGAAATATATGAATTGGGGTATATTAACTTATCTAGAAATAAATATATATGCATATATTACATTAAAATTGCATTTTAAGATTGCACAGTCTAAAATATAGCAAGAACAATAATGGAACTGTGATAGTGTCCCATTGGCTCCCACACTCTTCAAACCCAGACTCAGGTTGTTCAAGCAGTTTGAGAGAATGGAAATTACATTACTTGAAGGAAGTATTTTTTTATTCTCTTTGAACACACAGAAAATAACATACAGAGACAGGTGAATTAGTTATTTGTATATATTAATTTCCCTAGAGAGTTTATATATTCTCTATCAATATCTTGTTTGTGTGCAGATGTGGATTTTCTTTAAGTACAGAATTGAGTGCTTTAGATGCTGATTAGAAATAAGATATGAAGCCTGTTTCCTGCGTAAAGGGGACCAACATCATTTATAAGTTCAATGTAATCAAAACATATCAGGTCATCCACTGTCCAGGGTATGGAGGAAAGATATATTTCTCAAATATAAATCACAGAATGGAGTCAAAGTAGCCATATTGGTTATTTTTTCCTACAGTAGTACTGCATAATGAAGATAAGATAGTTTAGCATGTGATGTCTATGACTGAGATCGTGGTGGGACATGGCTTAGCTCTACCTGTCAATCATCCTCCTATAGGCTGGTAAAGAAAATTTTTCCCAACATTGGGAAAAATGGAAGAAGAAATAACTCTCAGTATGCAAGCTCTTCCAAGTCTCTGCCTACATCACATCTCTTCAAAACCTATTGCCTAAGCCAGGCGTTAGTGGCTCATGCCTTTAATCCTAGCACTAGGAAGGCAGAGGCAGGCAGATCTCAGTGAGTTTGATGCCAGCCTGGTCTACAAAGCAAGTTCAAGGACAACCAAGGCTGTTACACAGAGAAACCCCATTTTGAAAAACTAAACCAAACCAAACAAAAAACAAACAAACAAAAAAACTATTGTCTAAAGTGAGCCACATGGCCACGCTTCGTATTAAAGTACACAGATACCTGGAAGTACTGATGTAAAAGGATAGCCAGAAGATAAATAGATATCTCAACATGTTCCTTATAACACACAAGAACTCATGAGCTAGATCAATGTGGTAAAATAAATATTACAACCAATTAGTCTAAAGGATAGCTTTAATTGTCATTACTTGTCAATTGTCAAACATAGAATTATCTAGGAAGAGACTCTCAAGAGGGGATTTTCCACATTTGGCTGGCCTGTGGACAGGTCTATAGAGCATTGCCTTCATTAAGACAATCTATGTGGAAAGACCCAGGCCACTTTAGGAAGCTCAATTCCTTAGGCACAGTTTTCTGGACTCTATGAATGGAGAAGCTGAGCTGAGGACACTCAGGCATGTTAGTGGGCTTGTGTATCCTCACTTCTCTCCACTTTTGACTAGGGATATGATGTCTTAACTTCCCCACAGTGATGAAATGTAACCAGCAATTGTGAGCAAAACAAACCTGCTCTTTTCTTAGTTGAGCTTATTGAGAATATTTTATCAGAGCAATAGAAATGAAACTAGAACCCTCAGGTAGATATTACACTGAATCCAATTTAACCAACTGCCCTGCAATTATAAGAATCTTTCTAAAACAGGTGATCTCAAAGGAATGGTGATGTGAAGAATAGTATGCTTGCAGAAGAGTGAAGTTCCAGGTATTGAGATCATGTGAGAAGTTTATAGAGTGTGTTAATTGGAACTGTGGGCACAGAAAAGTGATAGCATGTCAAGAGTAGAGCTTTTGAGAAGATAGAGCACTAGGGATGGAGAACAGTATTTGTAGCCAAGAGATAAGCAACAGTGAGCCCCAGCCAACAGAGCCTTAAAGCTTTGTGGTCAACATGCAACTAATTTTAATTGAGTTAGAAGTGCAGGATGAGTAGGGAACCAAGGTGTATCTGGCTGCATAGAAAGTGGAAAGGGGTACAACTTTCTCCATGCCCATTATAAATTCTCCTTCTTTGCAGGGTTTTATACCCAGATCTTATTATGGTTATTTTCAGTTGAGAAATGTATATTATTTATAAGTTGCTTATATGTAAATTATGTACTTCTACATATATTTCTTATAAATTTGAGGTTAACTGGGTTTCTTTACATAATAATTTTATTTACCCTCCATCTTTTATACAGATGTGCTTTTAAAAGCTTTTAAAATATTTTATACACATATGCTATCATCTATTCAGAGCCAAAACAAAAGCTTAAGATTGGAAATTAAGAAAAGCAATAACAAAACCCACGGTATTTAGAAAATTGATTTTCTGGTTTGTTTAAATGAAAGTGAAGCCATTGTTCTAAAATAAAAGCTTTATCAAATGAGAGTAAAATTAATGAAGAGAAGGAGGTGAGGGCACAAGTGTGCAAGTGAGGAGGATGAGCAAAGTTTGACCAAGTGGGTGCGAGGGACCCAAGCAACCAAGGAAGAGACTGGCGATTCAGAAACTCAGGACATACTGAAGCAATCAATGTGAACCAAATGTGTACATCGCAATTGTATGTTTATAATTCCCTCATATAACATACTCACACTGTGAAAGCACCACACATATGTGACTAAATTAAACATCCAAGAAAATGAATTATTTAGGGGAACTATGCACATTTTGCAAACTATATGTCGGGATGCAAGAGATGGCTTCAATGTTTCGGATGTCTTTGTATAATGCTCTCAATATGTGGAGCACAGATTTGTTTAGTTTCAGTGTGAAAAAATGGAAAACAATTTAGTCATTGTTCTATTGCTATGAAGAGACCCCATGACTAAGGTAGCTCTTATGAAAGAAACTAGTCAATTGGGGGCTTGCTCACAGTTTCAGAAGTTAGTCCATTATCATCGTGGCATTCACCATACAGAACCATCATACAATGTCTTCCATCTATGACCAGTTTTTCTGTCTTTCTAGATATCAGAGACTTCTTTCTTAGAAAGCGTTAGAATGTTGCTGTCCCGGTGCTGACATATCCTCTTTAATTCACCTTCCCTTCACATTACTTATTCTGGTCGCTTATGCTTTATCTGTGTTCATTAAGCCTAGAATACCTCATCCATAATAAATTATCTCTCTTTATGCCTTTAATATTTGCTAATAACTCAACTTACCTCCTGGGGTTTGTAGGCATGGAATCACACAGAGCTAATAAGATACCTGCACTGAGCTACAAGTCCCTTGTATAATGTTTTGATAGAAATGTCTACTTATTCCAACATGTATTCTCAGCCTCTGAATTAAGGGAATTAGGGTTTTTGTATGTGCTTATCTATGTTTCAAGTTTATATGGATGTGTGTGTTCTGTGTATGTGAGTGTATGTAAAGGTACATGTGTACATATGAACATGTGGATCTTGACATCTTAATCACTGTCTACTTTATTAACTTACACAGAATCTCTCACTAATTTGTGACCTCGTAACTTGTAGCAACTTTAGCTGGTCAGCCTACCCTAGGGCTAGCCTGACTCTGTCACCCGAGTACTGAGATTAAAGGCAGATGCCATACCTCATCAGCCTTATTCATGAGTTCTGGGACTCTGAGCTCCAGTCTTCTTCCTTGCATCTCCTCCTTGCACCGCTGAGCTATGTCTCCAGCCTCCAATAAATACCTCTCAGGTCAGTATTTTTCCCTTTCACCTAGGTGAAAATCTGTGAGGAAGTATGACTTGCAGCCTTTCAGAGGGAATCATTTTATCACTGTTAGGCCACCATCTTAAATTCCTAGTGTGCATCCTATGGAGTTTCTCTCCCATCTTTGGCAACCGTAAAATTGGACTACTGAGCAATGAGTGGGAAGACGTAGACCTGAATGGTGGCTGGATTTGTAGTAGACTGTTGTTCAAAGAACACGTTTGTTATCTTAACAGACTGGTATTTCAAATTTCTTCCTTCTTTCTCTCCTTCTAGAAACATCTGTCACTCTCTCTAACTGTAGACATTCCAGTCAGCCACAAAGATACAGTTCCTGTGTGACTGGCTTCATGGAGCTTCCTCTGTGAAGAGCAGAGGAACAGTGAGGAAATGAACAGACAGAACGCCAGAGGGCCTTTCCCAGACCTGTCAGAGACACAGCTCCTAAAAACCAGTGTGAGTCCACTCACAGTAGCTCCAAAAACATAAAAGCAGGAAAGAAAACAAAGAAAAGGAATCACATCTTCCTCCATTCCTCTAACCTGTAGTCAGAGGAAACTTTCTCTCTGATGTGCTCTCCCTTGTGCTCCACCAGAGTACAAGGTTTACGAGACAGGTTTACAAGTTAATAATGTACTTTTAAAGTAATACGATTGTTGATATCAATACATAGTGTCTTAGCAAAGTATGTCTGGTTTACTTGTTTCTTTTTTTTGAAACTTTAGTAAGCTCTACATGTTACTTTGCCTCCCCCTACCTCTCCCCTCCCCTTCAACCCTCTCCCGAGGTCCCCATGCTTTTAATTTACTCAGGAGATCTTGCCTTTATCTACTTCCCATGTAGATTAGATCTATGTATGTCTCTCTTAGGGTCCTCATTGTTGTCTAGGCTCTCTGCGATTGTGATTTGTGAGTTGGTTTTCTTTGCTATATGTTTAAATACCACCTGTGAGTGAGTACATGCATGTGATAATTGTCTTTCTGTATCTGGGTTACCTCACTCAAAATTATGTTTTCTAGCTCTATCCATTTGTCTGCAAAATTCAAGATGTCGTTATTTATTTTTTTCTGCTGTGTAGTACTCCATTGTGTAAATATACCACATTTTCCTTATCCATCTTTGGTCAAGGGGCATTTAGGTTGTTTCCAGTTTCTGGCTATAACAAACAATGCTGCTATGAACATAGTTGAGCACATATCTTTGTGGCATGATTGGGCATCCTTTAGATATATACCCCAAACTGGTATTACGGTGTCTTGAGGAAGGTTGTTTCCTAATTTTCTGAGAAATGGCCACACTAACATTCAAAGGGGCTGTACCAATTTGCATTCCCACTAGCAATGTAGGAGTTTCCTTAAAACTAAAGCTTAAAACTTATATTTAAGAAAGTTGAATGTATTTTTTTAGATTCATGTGCTTTATTTACTTTTTATTTGTGTGAATGTTACGTTTTATTTACTTTTATCTGTGTGACTGCTTTGTCTGAATGTATATATATGTATCACATGTCTTCCAGTCCATGGAAGTCAGAGGGACTTGGATCCCTAAGAACTGGGGTTATGGATTCTTATAAACCACCATGCAGGTTCTGGAAACCAAATCTAAGTCCTCTGCAAGAGCAGCAAGTGCTTTTAACCAGTGAAGTATTTCTTTAGCCCTTCTCCTAAAACTTTTATTTACCAAGTAGTAAAAAATGATTTGGGACAAATAAACTAATTGGTTGCTAATTTAGGTTGCATATATATATATATGTGTGTGTGTGTGTGTGTGTGTGTGTGTGTGTGTGTGTGTGTGTGTATGTATGTATGTATGAATATACATGTATGTGTACAGCAATGAACAGTAATGCATTTTGATAAATTTGAAAGACAACTATAAATCATACAAATTTAATATTGTTTCAATTTGATTTTTTCACAGTCAGTTTCCAAATGGTATAGCAGGATATCTAATCAAGGTTGATGAGTGAAAAACTATAGATAAATTAATGGCATGAACTATAAATAAAAAGAGAGAGAAGAGGAACTTTACCAAGGTGTATGGAGTTCTACAAAGTCAAGGAAACTTTTCTTCTTTTCTTCCATTATTAAGAAGGGGAGATTTGCATATGATTTTGTGCCTAGAAGGCAGATCAGGGCACAGGGAATGGCTCATAATGTAAAGACGCTTGCCTTCAAGCCTGATTATCTCAACTTCATCGCAAGGATACACAGAAGGACAGAGAAAACTAAGTCCTGAAAGAAAGATGTGTTCTGACACCTCACACGATGGGAAGCATGTACGACTCCCCAACACACACATAATAGATAGATAGAAGATAGATAGATAGATGGATAGCTAGATTATAGATAGATTGATAGATGATAGATAGAAAGATTGATAGATAGATAGAGACAAATAAATAGACAGACAGATAATTGATAAATTAATAAAAATTTACTTTTAAGAAAGACGATGAAATAAGTATAGAGAAAAGGAAGAGAAAAATGGCAGGTTATAGGTTAAGATCCTGATGAAGGAAGTGAAAGTATGGGGACAAAGAGTAGATGTGGATCTGTACCATCTCAACTTTCTGCTGGGAAGGGCTGGTGTGTTTACTCCTTTTGGTAACGAGACACATTTGTGACTTGTCAGATACAGAACGAGTTTGATATCAAGACTAGGGAGACCAACTACTGAGATAATGTTGACAACTGGAAGAGTTAATGTCATGGCAGAATTAAAAAGCAAATGAGGGGTACAAGCTGTTAGTAAATCTTACCTATTTTAACCAGCTTCTTTTTCTCCTGTGATTTTGTCCCCTGAAACTCATTAGTAAAACTCACTGATAACAGTGAGTATCTTTTGAGAGCTGATGAAAGGTTTTAGCCATGTGCAAAGGCTAAGATGACCTCAGAGGAATGCAATTTATATTGTAATTGCTTAATGGAACCAATTATATTGTATCAGCATAAAAAACTTTAAATGGAAAAAATGTATTCCTCAGTAAAAATGTTCTATATTTTAACAAGAATGTCCATATGCTAACTGTTTATTAGGCAAGAGTTTAAATTTATTCACTAGTAAGTATTGGGTTTTATGATTTTTAATTCAATGTCCACTAATAAATTAATGGAGAAGCAAGAAGAGCTTTTATAAGATGACATTTAATTATAAAATAGTCTTAAATATAAAGCACCCAGGAACTATGTCAAACTTTTTAACAAAAAGTGACTAATTAAACCTTTCTGGGAGGAAATTGAATTATGCGGTAATATTAATGTAAAACCTAGAAAAAGGTAGTTCCATACAGATGAAGACCCTTGGCGCTCTGCTCTGCTCACACTAGCTTTCTCTACTCATTTAAAAGACACAGACTTCGCAGTCAAGGTAGGATACAGCCTTCACTATGAACAGAACCAAAAAAGATGGGTGTTGAATTATACCTAATCACTGGAGAATACTTGGTGTTAGAAATAATATCTTAGTAGAACGGTAATATTGAAGCTACAAAGGCAATCTTTTTATTTGAAAGCTCAACTTGAGAGTTGAATTAGATGTTAAACTAAAATACTTTTGATTTCTCTAATATGCTTTTTGATGTATGCATGAGCACATGCTTCTTATGCTCAAAAGCCAGAGAAGGTATCATATCTATTGATAGCATGTAAATTTCATTTTAAGTCCTGGGGATTAGAACTCGGGTTCTCATATTCTGGATCTAGTACTCATTCACTCTGAACAATCACCCCAAGCTTGTGATATTTTACTATTTTGTAGAAATTCCACAAATTTTGAACAGTTTGTGTTCCCTACAATTAACTCCTGTATCACAGACTACTTTAATACTACAATAGAGAAATCTATAAAAACAATGCAACAGGAATTTCATAAGATATTTTATCACTGTTTCCTGGCTTTATTCCTGTGATTTCTTTCTATAGATAGCTATAATTATTGCATTATGAAGGAAAAGGTGAAGAATCTTATATACAATTAGCTTAACTGATTGGGATACATTAGGTTGGAAATGTAAATAATCTAAATAATGAAGCTAAACCCTATTCCATTAACAATGTTTAAAAAGTTGATAACTTAGAGCCAGGTATGGTGGCACATGCCTTGAGTTCTGACACTTGGAGGCAGAGGCAGGAGGATTTCTGAATTTGATACCCAGGTTGGTCTACATAGAGTCCCAGGACAGCCAAAGTTACATAGTAAGACCCTGTCTGAAAAAAATAAAATTTGATACATACTGAAAGACCTGTTGTAGTTATTGAATGCTTTTAAGATGTCATACGCATTCAGTATGTTTATTCTATTCAAATTTTCATAAAATGACATTACATATCCAGATAAATCTACATCATGTAAATTAATTTTTTGTTTGGAAATTTTAAGCAATCATGCTTCATTGTCCTACACTATGGAGTATAAAATACTGTTGACACTATGTTTATTACAAATTTTTTTGTCAATTTAAAACATGGTTGTTACTTAGAAGAAAATCACAGCTGGAGAGATTTTTTAGTGGGTCCAGTGCTTGATACTCAAGCATGAGAGCCAGTGTTCAGATCTTCAGCATCCTTGTAAATGCAAAAGACATATGGCAACCTTCTGTAAGGAAAAACTTGGAAGGCAGGGACAAGGTATCCTCATAGCAAGCTGAGCTAGTCAGACTAGCTCAGACGGGAGACCTAGGTTCAAGGAAAGGCCCAAAACATTAGAGAGAGAGCATACTTGAGAAACCTCAGTCATTGACCTCTGTCCTCTCTCACAGTGCACTCATACACACATGAGCATGGACACATGTGTATATGTGTGTGCGTGTACACACACACAATTCATTCATTGAAAAATAGACAAATACACAAATAAAAAAGAGGGCTATCACCATTGAGGCACTGAAATTGATCTAATTCATTTTGACCTAATTAGCATACCTGTAAAACACATGAGCTCCCACACTTTCAGATGTACATATACACATTGAAACTTACATACATAAATCATAGTTTGATTATTTTTTATAAAATGAATATAACAAGATATGTTATTTTCAGTTTGCTGGGTTTTGTCAAATAATTTTCAAGTTTGCTAATGACTATAAATAACCCATACTATCTTGGTCTAACATGGTGTCTTGCTCATTCAGAGATGGACAGAGAAGGTGGCTCCCGTGTCTGATTGCAAAGCACAGTATCTCAGAAAACATCTGCACAGACCTCACAAGCAGGAGTGGAGGAGTTTTGCAGGGCCATTTCATAAGAGCTGAAATAAGCAGTTAATGAATGTGAATATTTCAACTTTTGAGAAGTGCAGTTAAATAGCTCTCAGAAGCAGGAGGCTTTATTCGCTTTTACACCTTTTCAGTCAGGCTGGCTAAAATCATTGTGCTATTGCTGTCAGAATTTATATTTATTTAATTGAGACTGGTATTGGGTTTTAGCAATTTAATTTTCCATTTAAGGAAATTTCTTAATCACATCCACTTTTCATAGCTGGTTTTTGTTCAGTCTAACTCCAGGACCTCTTATTGAAGCATGGCTTCTTCTTCCCTTTTGTATATTATGCAGATGGCAAATGGTTTTCTCAAATGGGCCCTTTAAAATTTATTTATGGTGCTATGGTAACATGAAGCAAGGTCTCCCAAGGCAAGACTTAAGGATCAGTATAATTTTACAGTGATGTTTATACTCATTAGAAAGCACAGAGGATAGAAAACTGTGAATAACATAAATTATTAAGATACAATTATGATAAGACTGCTAGTCATTTACTTTTCCCACTTGCTTCCCCGTGTTTTCTTAGCAAGGACAAACAAAGCAGCAAAACACACAGAGAGAAACATACTCATGTCTCTACAGCACAGATCTAGGAATCAAGAAAAATTATTGACATTTCATAACATATATGTGTATCAAAATACCTTAATGTATGCCTTGAATTTTGTAATTTTTATATTGATAAAATTTAAAAAGTGGAAATTCCAGGAAGAATAAAGTTACTCCCTTGAAAACTAACTAAACGGTAATTCTAAGGGTACAAAGATGGAACACAAACAGTAAGTAGCTCTCTAATTTTACCTAAAGCTGGTTCAAGAAGAAGGAAACTGGTCCTGGTCCTGGAAACCTAGCCAGATACCCAGGTCTAGGAAAGTCATGGATTTTTGAGAAGAACTTGCAATTGCTCTGTTACTAAAACAGCCTAATACCTGACTACATTCTAAATGTTTGTCCTTACCCACAAATAAATGTATCCTTCACTCCTTACCAAGAAAAAGTCTCTTCCAGCAGTGTCCACTACAAAACACTACAACTCATTAAAAATGCAAAGTTGTAAACCCTATTACTATGGCTAGAAACCAATTATGAGTGAGTACATCCCATGTTCATCTTTTTGGGTCTGGGTTACCTCACTTAGGATAGTGTTTTCTATTTCCATCCATTTGCATGCAAAATTCATGATGTCATTATTTTTTACTGCTAAGTAGTACTCTAATATGTATATATTCCACGCTTTCTTCATCCATTCTTCCATTGAAGGGCATCTAGGTTGTTCCCAGGTTCTGGCTATTACAAATAATGCTGCTATGAACATAGTTGAACAAATGCTTTTGTCATATGATAGGGCATCTCTTGGGTATATTCCCAAGAGTGGTATTACTGGGTCTTGGGGTAGGTTGATCCCGAATTTCCTGAGAAATCACCACAACTGATTTCCAAAGTGATTGCACAAGTTTGCATTCCCACCTGCAATGGATGAGTGGAACCTAAAGAAAAACATATAGTCATCTGCCTGGATATGAACCTTCAGCTGGCGATGGATGGAGATAGAGACAGAGACCCACATTGGAGCCCCGGACTGAGCTTCCAAGGTCCCAATGAGGAGCAGAGGGAGGGAGAACATGAGCAAGGAAGTCAGGACCGCGAGGGTTACACTCACCCACTGTGTCAGTGGGGTTGATCTATTGGGAGCTCACCAAGGCCAGCTGGACTGGGACTGAATAAGTATGCGATAAAACCGGACTCTCTGAACATGGCGGACAATGAGGGCTGATGAGAATCCAAGGACGATGGCACTAGGTTTCGATCCTACTGCATGAACTGGCTTTGTAGAAGCCTAGCCTGTTTGGATGCTCACTTTCCTGGACCTGGATAGAGGGTGGAGGACCTTGTACTTCCCACAGGGCAGGGAATCTGGACTGCTCTTCAGACTCGAGAGGGAGGAGGAGAAGAGTGGGGAGAGGGGGAGGGAAATGGGAGGCGGGAGGAGGCAGAAATCTTTTCAACAAAAAAATAAATAAATAAATAAAAAATAAACCCCATTACTTAAATCTACAACACTACATCTGCACCTAAGTTTCAGAGATCAGTGTGGAAAGTGGTGTGGATGTGTACAAAGAATGTAAGAGCCAGATGAAGAGGAAGCTTTTTTTGTGAGACTCTGCCTCCTAGGAACATCACAAGGTGCACCCAAAGTTTGACGAAAATGTCTACCTAGACATGAGCTGCCTATTAGGAAAAGAAAGCAGACCACTAGGGGACGCTGAGAGAGGGAGAAATAGTCTTCCCTGGGAAGACAACACCAAGTGGCTACCTAATGCTAAATAGTCAGTCCTAAAAACATACATAGAAGTAACACTATGGACTGAATGGGTCACATTTATATATCTAGGGATATATACATATACATTCATGAATACATACACACATATACACACAAATAACAGAATACATTTAAAAACTCAAGGTCTATCAAAATCTTAGTTAATTTATATAAACTAATCAACAATATTCAAAACCAAACCAACAAAAGTCATTAATTTATACATCTGTGGTGATTATAAAAGTGATCATAAATTGGAGAAATGGAGAGAGTTTTCTTTGAAACCTGTGAACTTTGTAATTTGAGAAGAAACACAATAAATGTTTTTGTCTTTTTTAAATCACAAATTCTAACATATCAAAATACCAAGCACAAATAATTAGAATAGTATTTTATACACAGTAAGTAGGTATTTTCTTCTAAATGATTGACATGTTTACTAATGAAGCCAATTAACTTTCAGTACTTACCATTTAATCTTTAAGCAGTTCATGCATACAGGCTGTAAACATTCAAAACAAACTATGACTAAATCTTACTTGAAGGCTTGGTTTCAAAGGAATCTTCCACAGTAACAAGTTTTTTTTTTTAAATATGTGACTTTATCCATAATATTTAAACATTATCAAGTGTGATAAACTGTTCAATAACCATTACCAAACAATAAATAGACTCACTCAAATAGTGAAAAAGCTAGGACCACCGAACAGAAATCTATACCAAGGATAGAAAGAGATCACTCAAAAGTAATGCAAGCAGTAATAATGAATGTTATAGAAGACAAAAAGTATAAAAGTGGGCCCCGACCGGCGGAGACCCCCCCCCCCCCCCGCATGCCCCGGCAGATGCCGGATAGGCCAAGCATGAAACAATGAAGCCCACACTGAGAGCAGATCGCTCCACTACTACTAAATCAAGTAGGTTCTTGGGGCCTGGCCTGCAGAGTGGTAGAACGTTTATTGATGAGGTCCACAGGCAAACAGGGAGCCTGGTCCTGCCCCTGAAGACCCTCCTGAGTGGGGAGAGTGTTCTGGGCCCACGGCGGGACACAGAAAACGGAGCAGGGGCATTCCCCTACCCCCTTGACCCCCCCCCCATTTAGTCTGCTAGGGCAGGTACCCTCTGCTGGGGCTGCTCCTCCTCTGTGGCTGCTCCTCCTCTGCGGCTGCTCCTCCTCTGCGGCTGCTCCTCCTCTGCGGTGACCTCTCTCTCCCTGACCCATCCCAGCTTGTGCCCAGGAGCCTCCTTCACTCCCCCTCCCTTCCGTGGGGCTGTGGGATCATCCAGTTTAGCCTGTAAGGGCACTGGGTCAGGAGCTCAGGGCAGAGGGCAGCAAGAGTTTCTCTGTTTTGGCGGTTGGCCTGCAGAGTATTAGCCCTTTTGTTGGCGAGGCCCCTGGTGAACGAGGAGTTGGGTCCTGTTCTTGAAGACCCTTCTGAGGGGTGAGAGGGATCTTGGCCCCCGGCAGGAGCCAGGAAACAGAGGAAAGGCATTTGGTAAGAGGAGCCCCTGGCCAGCAGGGAAACCTGATCTGGTGTTAAAAAACCTATTAGATAGCATTGATAGGAGGAGATGGGCAGGCGCCAAGGAAAAAATTCACCCAATAAGCTGAAAAACAACATCAAAACACCAGAACCCAATGATCTTACAACAGAAGGATTTGAACACCCTAACACAGAAGAAGTGGAAAAAATT
>NC_022013.1:6528574-6529240 GCF_000317375.1 Microtus ochrogaster | reverse complement strand
AGAGAGAGAACACGCAAATAAATAAGATCAGAAACGAAAAGGGGGACATAACCACAGACACAGAGGAAATTCAGAGAATTTTTAGATCTTACTACAAAAGACTGTATGCCACAAAACTGGAAAATGCAAAAGAAATGGACTTTTTCTTAGATAAGTACCATATACCAAAGCTAAACCAAGAACAGGTGAACAATCTAAATAGACCTGTTAGTCGCGAAAAACTAGAAACTGTTATTAAAAATCTCCCTTCCAAAAAAAGCCCAGGACCAGATGCTTTCAATGCAGAATTCTACCAGAACTTCCAAGAAGAGCTAATACCTATACTTCTTAATGTATTTCACAATATAGAAACAGAAAAGTCATTGCCAAATTCCTTTTATGAAGCTACAGTCACCCTGATACCAAAACCTCATAAAGACTTAACCAAGAAAGAGAATTACACGGCAATCTCACTCATGAACATCAATACAAAAATTCTCAATAAAATACTGACAAACCAAATCCAAGAACACATTAGAAAAATTAACCATTATGATCAAGTAGGCTTCCTCCCAGAGATGCAGGGCTGGTTCAACATACGCAAATCTATCAATGTGATCCACCATATAAATGAACTGAAAGAAAAAAAACCATATGATCATTTCATTAGATGCTGAAAAAGCATTC
>NC_022013.1:6514898-6526833 GCF_000317375.1 Microtus ochrogaster | reverse complement strand
CTCAGCAGTAAAAAACAAGGACTTCTTGAATTTTGCATACAAATGGATGGAAATAGAAAACACTATCCTGAGTGAGGTAAGCCAGACCCAAATAGAGGAACATGGGATGTACTCACTCATATTTTTTTCTAGCCATAAATAAAGGACATTGAGCTTATAATTCATGTTCCTAGAGAAGCTAAATAAGAAGGTGAATCCAAAGACAAACATATTGGCATCCTCCTGGATATTAACTTTCATTAGGCGATGAAAGGAGACAGAGACAGAGACCCATATTGGAGCACCTGACTGAAATCTCAAGATCCAAATCAGGAGCAGAAGGAGAGAGAGCACAAGCAAGGAACTCAGGACCACGAGGGGTGCACCCACATACTGAGAACATGGGAATGTTCTACCGGGAACTCACCAAGGCCAGCTGGCCTGAGTCTGAAAAAGCCCGGGATAAAACCGGACTTGCTGAACATAGCGGACAATGAGGACTACTGAGAACCCAAGATCAATGGCAATGGGTTTTTGATCCTCCTGCACGTACTGGCTTTGTGGGAGCCTAGGCAGTTTGGATGGTCTATCACCTTACTAGACCTGGATGGAGGTGGGTGGTCCTTTGACTTCCCACAGGGCAGGGAACCCTGATTGCTCTTTGGTCTGACAAGGGATGGGGAATTGATTAGGGGAGGGTGAGGGAAATGGGAAGTGGTGTTGGGGAAGAGACAGAAATCTTTAATAAATAAATAAATTTAAAAAAAATTATAAAAGTGACAGTGCACATCACAAAGTTGCTGAAAGCAATGGACAGCGCCTGCGGCAACAGTAACAAGAAAACCTTGGTAGGTAGTTCTTCTGTTACTGCCAGGCTCACTCTTCTCTTTGCAGGATAGTCATTCCCTTTCTAAAACAATGTAAACAAGCCTGCTGAGATGGCTCAGCAGGAAAAGGCACTCATACCCAAGCTCCATGGCCTGAGTTTGATGCCCACAATCCATGTAGCAGAAGGAAAACACTGGTATCTGCAAATTTTTCTCTGGCTATGGTGGTGAAAACTATGCAAGTGTCCACACAAACACATACACAGAAGCACACAAAGACATACTATATGTACATGTGTACATACATATATATGCAATGTTTTATAGTTTATAGATAGGTTTTATACAATATTATATAGTTGTGTGTGTGTGTAATTTTCCTCACAAGAATGAAGTTATTATTGTTTTCCTTTAGAACCCATGTTGAAAAAATGAAAACTATTTGATAGCACATGCTGATAATCTCAGAGCTGAGGAGACAGAGACAGACAGATCCTTGGAGTTCATGAACTAACCTGGTTTGCTGTCTTCATTAGTCCCAGATGCTTGAGAAATCCTAATACAAAACAAGACAAACTAGCAACTGAGGAATGACAGCCAAAGTTTCCCTCTGTTTTCCATACACACACAAACATGCACACGTGTACACACACAAACATACATACATACACACATACACACACACACACACACACACACATCCTAAAAATAATCAACTAAATAAAAAAGTCTCTTAAACAGCTGTCCTGGACATCACAAGGTCTTTTTTGTGATCTTTGTTTAAAATTACAATAAAGTCACATGAAGAAATATTCTACTTTAAGTATTCAATATTTAGACTTGAGAGAATTTCTCTACAGATATATTCTTGAAAAATGATTCAAATATCAATGAATTATAAAATATGATAACTTGCTGTCCCATGTAAATTACATGCTGAGGCTATTTGACTGAAACTGCTGGCCTTTCCTTCCTTCCTGGGAAACGAACTTAGTTTTCCTTAATGCCTGAACATCACAAAGGGTCTGGATATGTCTGAATTAAGAGAGCCAGCACTGCTAGAATTGACAATCACGTGTTTGCAGAAGGTATGGGATAACAAAGGGTTATGATGTTAGAGAATCACATAGTTACTGTAATATCTTTGCTGCTAATGATGATTCCCATGGATGGAAGAAGACATTCCCTGTCCTCCAATGTCTTCTCTCACTTATCTGCTGATAAAGATGTGAGCTGGCAACAGGATGGAAGAAATATGCCAGCTTTCTACTTAGAAACAGATCCAACAAAGATTTCAAGATATCTTTTGAAGCTCATACCAGAATTTGAGGGATTGTAATCCTATGGCCGAAAAGCACCAAGACAAAAATTGGAAAGCATAGGGAAGAGTCAAAGTGATCCATCAGAACAAACAAAATGTAGGTTTCTTCTTTTAGCTGTCTTCATTCCCTGAAAATAATGTCTTAAAATTTATTAAATCATAAATATAGCTACTTTGTAACAACTAGTACTTCCTTCCATGTAAATGTTTTAAGTTACAAAGTGAAATTTTCTCTAAAGTTCAAAAAAAGTGAGTATAATTCAATACTTTGGTCTTATTTCCAATTACATTCTCATTTGGCAAAAGGCAGCAAGAAAACACTTCTACAAACAAATACAGCCTTTGGGAAATGTTGCATTCATTTTGTCTTGGAAAGTTATTAGCCACACATTAGTGGAATGTAGTTAATAAAAATGACATTAACAAAGGTTAACACCCGGTGGGAAATGGAGTATGAGGCACTGAATTCATGTAAATGCAAAACATAGGCAAAGTGATAAGGAAAATACAATCAAATGGTTAAGAATAGTAATTAAGAAATCATGAAAATAACTGGATATAAACAAATAGAAGAATGAAAATAGACCTATATCTATCACCATGCACATAACTCAAGCCCAGATGGAATAAAGACCTCAACATAAAACCAAACATACTGACCTCATAGACGAGAAAGTGGGAAGTACACTTGAACACCTTGGCACAGGAGACCACTTCCTAAATATAACCCCAGTAGCACAGACACTGAGAGAAACAATTAATAAATGGGACCTACTGAAACTGAAAAGCTCCTGTAAAGCAAAGGACTTGGTCAACAAGGGAAAATGACAACCTACTGAATGGGAAAAGATCTTCACCAACCCTACATTAGACAGTGGGCTGATTTCCAAAATATACAAAGAACTCATGAAATTGGTCATCAAAAGAACAAATAATCCAATATAAAAAAACGAGTACAGACCTAAACAGAGAACTCAACAGAAGAATCTAAATGTCTGAAAGACACTTAAAGAAATGCTCAACATCCTTAGCCATCAGAGAAATGCAAATCAAAACAACTCTGAGATTCCATCTTACACCTGTAAGAATGGCCAAGATCAAAAACACTGATGATAACTTATGCTGGAGAGGTTATGGGGTAAGGGGAACACTCCTGCATTGCTGGTGGAAGTGCAAGCTGGTACAACCCCTTTGGATGTCAGTGTGGCAATTTCTCAGAAAATTAGGAAACAGCCTACTTTACGACCCAGTAATACCACTTTTGGGTATATACCAAAAGGGTGTTCAATCATACCACAAGGACATGTGCTCTATTATGTTCATAGCAGCATTGTTTGTTATTGCTAGCACCTGGAAACAACCTAAACGTCCCTTGACCGAAGAATGGATAAAGAAAATGTGGTACATTTACTTAATGGAGTACTACACAGTAGAAAAAAAAAGACATCTTGAAATTTGTGGGCAAATGAATGGATCTAGAAAACATCATATTGAGTGAGATGACCCAGACCCTGAAAGACAAATATAACATGTATTCACTCATAGGTGGCTTTTAGACATAAAGCAAAGAAAAAACAGCATACAATTCACAATCCTGAAGAGCCTAGATAGCAAAAAGAGAAGGCTAAAAGAGACAGACATGGATCTAATCTACATGGGAAGTAGAAAAAGACAAGATCTCCTGAGTAGATTAGGAGCATGGGGATCATGGCATAGGGTAGAAGGGAGAGAGGAGGAGGGGAGAGAAGCAGAGAAAAAATATAGCTCAATAAAAACAATAAAAAAGAAAATAAAACAAAATCATGGAAAGCTATAAAAGAAGTAAGGAGGTACCAAGTCCCGTGTCTTCTAGAGGAATCAGGAAAATGTGTTAAAATTTAAAAACAATATATGCAATTTAAATTAATTTTAATGGATATAACACTTAATGCTCTTTCCTTAAAAATTGATGAGAATTTAAAAACTCCTAGAATAAGGAGCATTTATGTAAAGTCTAGAGACTTTTAGCTTCACTTATGTTATTTCACTTCCATTAAAATCAAGTAAAATTAACTTGATTTTTTTAAGATTTGTTTTAAAATACTAGTTTAAGGTACTCTGGAGAGTGTTGGTTTGAGTTTTTCAGCATAAAGGCTCTTGTCACCAAGCCTGATGACCAGAGATAAGTGCCTGGAACTCACACCTTGGAAGGGGAGGGAAGGGGAGAGTGACTCATACACCCTGTACTCTGACCTCCACAGGCACACCTTTCAGGGACTCAGATTCTGGCTAGACCCATAGTTTTGGCTCTATGGCTGGAAAGAATTTCAGGCCTTGGCAGGATGAAGTGGAATAAATAAATAAAGATATTTAAAGATAAACATGAGGGTTCCCTTGTCTTCCATATGTAATTTAAAGTCTAAGTAAATGAATGTAAAAGTATTTAGGTATCCATTTGAAAAATTGAAAGTGTTCTTAAGCAATTGATCACTGAATTAATAAATAATCAATTAAGTCAGGCATGATCGGGTTATTCTTATGGCTATTTAATTGAAGAGTATCTTCACTAGACACTGTTAACGAGTTACTAGGTATTGAATCAGCTTTCCTTTGCATACATAACCCGATTGGAGGTGTTTTCCTTCCAAAACAGTCACAGCAAAGCCTATTCTCTATAATGTTCATTTTCTTTAAACAAGAAAATTGCATTAAATCTGTTTGCAAAGCAGTCCAACTACAACTTTATAGAGAGGCTTTTTTTTTGTATTGTATTATCTTAATGCTGTGCATTTTCTTCTCTTAACAATTCTACATGTTATCTTTAGCAACTTAATTGTGTTATTCTTTTGAAAGACCTACATTTAGCTTTCTGTAAATACTACGTTGACGGTTTTCTACATCATACATTATGTTTCATTAAACCATTGAGTTAAAATAATACATGCCACCTGCACGAACAGACTGTTAAGCGACCAATCTGCCTCTAACGAGCAAAAAGTTCCAATAGAGTATGAGCAAACTACAGATAGGACCATCAACTGTGTGCATGCAACCTTCTTCTTAGGAAGTCAGACATGGAAAGAGTTTTAAAGAGCCCCCATGGCCCTAGTGACTGAACACCGGGCTTAGAACCTGGCTTCAGTCTTACAAGTTATTTCTTTGCTCTTATAAATATACAACTTGTCCTTGCTTAGATATGACAAACAGTACCAATATATCTAATATACATGAAGAGATGCATAAAGGTAGGTTTGTTGTTATGTTCATCAAGTTTAAAAACCAGATGGTTACTGTTTTTTTATGATATAACATATTTATATGACATAACATATTTCATTACTTAATATATTTTATAGTACATATTTATCACCTTTTAATGAATATTTTATACTATATTACAAATCAGTATTTATTTCTTATCATCAGACTATCATCACTAGCTATACAACTAAAGATAAACAAAATTCTAAAATATGAAACAGAAATGAAATGACAAGAAAAATCAGACTGTGTCTATGGCAGGTGGCAGGGAAATGTTTTTTTTTTTTTTTTTTTTTTTTAATGTGTCATTGGCAAAGGCTGATGCTGTCCTCTTTCCTGGAGACTCCTTAGTCCCATAGATGCTATGGCATCTCTGTGCTCAGTTACACCATAGCATAGCATATTGTCCCTCTATCACAGTCAATGCTCAGTTTGGAACTGTGAGCTGGACATCCCATATGCTGCCATAGGGAAGCATCACAGAAATAAGGGAAACAATGGGACATGAGAAGGAAAAGACATCATCCTTCAACCTCAAGTGTGGCTGAAGCCTCTGGCCAGCAAAATGTCAAGAATTCCAGCACACTTAACGACTGCTTGGGGCTTTTCTCCCTCCCCAGCCCCAAACCTGTGATTTTATAGGATTCTAACTACAAATCCCTTATCAGGAGAAAGGACATGTCCCAAAACCCTTGTGTAAGCATCATGGTCCCAGATTATAATATAATTTCACTTAAGGCAGACCCTGTGCCTCCTTGTAATTCCATGGATCAGAAGAGAGAGAACAGGAAAAACAAAGCATCAGGAGCCACCTTTTGAGATGGAACTTGAGAGCTACCCAAATGCTAAGACTTAAACTATCCCTTGGGCATGTTGTGCTTTCTCAGACTGCCTCATAGGGAAGCCCATGCTCATGTTCTCTCCGTATGTCCTATTTTCTTTTCATAACCTTCATGTTTATCTTTAAATATCTTTACTTATTTATTCCACTTCAAACTTCCCAGGCCTGAAAATCTTTCCAGCCTCTAAGCCAAAATTATGGGTCTGGCCAGAATCTGAGTCCCTGGAAGATTAAAGGAGCCTTTCAACCATGAGGGAGCCAGCAGTGTGGAACTGTGTCTTTGTCTTCTCATCAATGAAAAGAAAGGCTTTTTACTATTTGAATACTGAACAGGTATATTCCATCACACACACACACACACACACACCATTGCTAGTAGCAACCACTCTTCATTTTCGAGGGGAATCAACACAGAAATAAACTGGAGCAGTGTTGAGCTGTCTAACAAGATATCTAATTGCACTGTATATATAAATACACTACCTTGACAATCTATAATAGTTTTAGAATCTAGTAATATGAGCCTGAATCCTTTTTGTGTAAATGTGGGCTAAGGATAACTAAAGCATCTTGGTGATAAACTGTTTGTCAGTCTAGAGTATCAGCCCTTTTGTAAACAACATACCAGTATCAACCCTGTGCCTGAGTGTGACATCAACAGCTGGGCTTGTAAGTCCTCAATGTCCATAGTCTTTGTAACAGAGGGCGATGCCTGTGACACTGGAAGTTTGCACTGATCGCTTGCTAAGTTTACGTTCCTTTAGCTGAGTTGGTCCTCATACGTGGGCTTCATCACATCATCATTCTGCCTTCATTGTCACTTTCTAGGAAAATTAATGACGTCAAGTTTATGACTGAAGCTTTTTTGTAGAAAAATAGTAAACATAAAGCCCAATAGGTAATTAACAATTAAAATAGTTGTTATTACTATAGAAATTAATGGCATTCTAAAAGAACTTTACAAAACCACAAAGGCTAAACTAAAGAAAGAGTTTCCAGATAGAAATCTAAATCAAGTTTGCTGTTTAAAATTTTCTTTAATATACATGAACCAGAGAATATTTTTATGTACTTAACTACTGCAAAGTATGAACTACAAAATGTTTCCATAGGAAAACAGATATATAGAATCTGATGATTAATTTTAAATGTCAACTTCCATAAAACTTAGAATCACTTGGGAAGGTTAGCCTGAAAACATATTGGTGAAGGATTGTCCTGTCTACTGATTGATGTAGGAAACCTAGACATCTGTGGGTGGAATTCCTGCCTCAATTAACCTTATTTAGGTCAGGCACACTGAAAGACAAACCTAATTTAGAATCTCCTTCACAGATGTTTTCAGTGACCTGTCTCCTAGGTGATTCTAGACCCTTCCAAGGCAAAAAGAAATAAAGATCATCCCAACTACTAATCTAAATACATTTGGTATGTAGTAAAATAAGAGGCAATCATACGACTTACTAAGAAAGAATGATTTTTGAAAATGTATCTTTGAGTGACGTAACCCAGACCAAGAAAGATAATTATCACATGTACTTACTCATAAGTAGTTTTATAAACATAAAGCAAAGAAAATCAGCCCACAAATCACAATCCCAGAGAACCTAGACAATGAGGACCCTAAGAGAGACATACATAGATCTAATCTACATGGGTAAGAGAAAAAGACAAGATATCATTAGTAAATTGGGAGCATGAGGACCTTGGGAGAGAGTTGAAGGGAAGGGGAGAGGCAGGAAAGGGAAAAATGTAGAGCTCAATAAAAATCAATTAAAAAGAATTTAAAAAGAAAACACTCATATAAGTAAAAAAAATATACCTTTGATAAAGAACTTTGAATATTCATGACACATGCTTTCTAGCTGTCATGAATTTTAAGAACATATCTGAAGATTATTATTATTATTATTGGTTTTTCGAGACAGGGTTTCTCTGTGGTTTTGGAGCCTGTAACTCTTGTAGACCAGGCTGGTCTTGAACTCACAGAGATCTGCCTGCCTCTGCCTCCCAAGTGCTGGGATTAAAGGCGTGCGCCACCACCGCCCGGCATATCTGAAGATTATTGAATGACCAATTGAGATTTGACCTAGCTGACCCTGTTTCTGTTCAGTGTGCCAAAACAGCTGTGTCATTTTCAGCAACTGCATGTGGGGTGAACTTGAGGTATGATAATAAGAACAACATGGGCCATAATTTAACCATTATAGGGGAAAGCATTTAACAGACAGATATACTGGGGGCTGGAGAGATGGCACGGTAGCCAAGAGAATCTGTTGTTCTTCTATAGGACCTGAGTTCAGTTTCAAGCCCCATATTAGGTTGTGTACAATACCTATAACACCAGATCTAGGATTTCAGATTCTTTCTTTTGTCTTTTGAAAGGACGTTCTTCACACATGTGGCATGTACTCACTCATGTATACAAATAAACATTCACATATGTTACACACACTCATACACTCACATATACATATACATGCACACACACATTCACACACAAATAAAAATAAAATAAATCCCAATAAAATAAGCCATATTGTGCTAATAAGGATGGAGGTCCTGAAACACTGTTTTGAGGTATAAACCTGGCTGATACAAAACCTCAAGAGCTCTAATTCCAACCTTGTCTCAGAATGTTCATAACATCTGGCTTCTTAAGACTGAATATATTTCCATGTTGTACATTCTCACCATTTCATCACGAGGCCAAAACTAGCTCTTCTACAATTATAGTAAAAATTTACACTCATTTGTTCTTGCCTCCAACCCTGTTCAAACTTTGACTATCTATCTATTTATCTTTGCCAGCTGGACCTAGACATTCACTCACACTAGAGGCAGAGTAAAGAATTCCACAGAATGGTTTTGACTATCTAGAGAAGATTTCAGTGATGCTAACTCAACCAAACATTACTAGCTTTTATTAAAAAAATATAAATATCATATTGAAATCTCACTTGGCTAGTGGGAACTGAGGAAGAGTTTCTGTCTTAATTAACTATGTTAAGGGAGGTTATCTCTCTAAATTCAGAACCCTTTATACTGAGTCAAATGACAACAAAAGCCAGGTGAGTAAAGTATTTAACCGTAAAAACACTGGCAAATGCAAGCTATCTTGTGTTCATACAGAATACCACATACATCTGAGAGTTCTCAAATATCAATCATATAGTCTTTAGTGGTATCAATTTTACAGGTTCTTTTAATCATCTGTATGTGCAATTATAACTGAAATTGTCATGCAATTATTTCTGCATAAATGAGAAAAATCCAAATTAAAGAATTAATTTATATGGTAAAAATGCTACTTAAAATAGCCATGAGAATCCTTTGTGCGCTTTGTAGTGTGCTTCCAAGATAAGCTGTCTTGTAATTTCCACACGCTTTAAATACTTAGAGCATTATATATTCTGTGCTTACAGCAAGTCACACATTTGTGGGAAGCATTTTAGGGCAATCTCGATTTTCCCTAAAAGTAGAAACCATCAGCCCGAAGTAGGCAGAATCTCAACAAGATCATATGCCAATAGTGTAGGGTAACATAATGTTACCCCAGGAAGGGATTCTGAGAGTCAGAAATCAAAACTCTACACAACTAAAGAGAAATAACTTATTTGAATCACAAATTCTTGCTGAAATATTAGCAAATGTTTGGTTTTACCCTATGAAGGAGGAAAGTATTATAAATTATTATTTAATATGGTTACAAATGACCTGAGTACAAGAAAATGGATTCTATAAGCAGATGGCTCAATATTCTGACTGTGTACAAAATATAATAAATTACTGTGAAGCAGATTCAGACACAGTAGAACATTTGAATTCAGAATTCACTTTACTTTGGAATAACTTATTCAGTTATTCATCCTCCAAGAATATACCATGAGCTCCCAATAAGCATTGGGCATACGGACAATGAAGATTTGGGAAAATGTTCTTACCAGTAGATAGCTTTCTGTTTGGTAAACTCATATGTACAGCAATTCATGGTGCAATGAGTTATTGTATATGATAGATATATAATATATGTGTAATATATAATAATAACCATATACATATATATGTATATGAGTATAAATGCAGTTGAATTCCTCCCCTCATTAGCAAAGGGATCAGAAGAGGTAAGAAAAATAAGTTGCTGTGGTGTGGGACAATTGTCTACCTTCTGTCAATTATGTTTTAAATAAACTCTGATTGCCAAGTAGCCAGGCAGGAAGTATAAGTGGGACAACCAGATAGGAAGTAGAGGCGGATCAATGAGAACAGGAGAATTCTGGGATGGAGGAAGCCCATTCCTCCCCAGTCCTGTCCAGACACCAAAGAAGGAAGATATGACCTACCCCACTGAAAAAGGTACCGAGCCATGCTACTAACATTAATAGAATAATGGACTAATATAAATTAAAAGAGTTAATAAAAACCGTGAGCTAATGGGCCAATCAGTTTATAACTAATATAGACTCTCTGTGTGATTTTCTTTGGGACTTAACAATTGTGGGAACCAGGCAGGACAGAAACCCTGACAACAGTCCTGGAGGGAGGAGTTGTCAAAATGACATAAAAGAGAAATTAGAGTCGCAGAAAGTTTATCAAGCAAAGATCAGTATAGCAGGGAAGTGGGGGAAGATCAGGAGGAAGAAAAGTTTACTAAAATATGCTTTGCTTCAAATGTAATTATGTTTTTAAATACTTCATATACTAATTTAAAAAATTCAGAACACATGCTGATATGCTGTCTTGGAGGTTAGGAGTGTTTGAAACTCTTGCAGTGGAATTGAAATAGGTTCCCAGCATCCACAGTGGACAGCTAACAACCACCTGTAACTCAAGCTTCAGGGAAATCCAATGCCCTTTCCTGGCCTTTGTGGACTTCAAATTCATGTACACACAAGCACATATGATAAATATTCATAACTACTATAAAATATATCATTAAAATAATACAAAATGTAAATTAAAGTCTTATTTAAAGTTCAATGAATATTCACTCACAGGACGGCGTCTGAGCTTCCCTAAAGGAACCAGAAATGGATTCAAGAAATATATTTTTTTCTGATTGTGTAGCTTGATAAGGAAGGTTGAAGAGGAAGCAGAAGAACAGAGGTTAAATATAAATGTTTGAGAAACAAGATGGTAGCGCTGGAAGGTACTTCAACTGGTGAAGTGCTTGCTTTCCAAGCATGGGCACCTGAATTCTATCCCAAAGCCCAGGGAAGAGAAAGCCTGATATGGTGGCATGAGCTTGTAATCCCAGCACTGAGAAGTTGGGGAAGAGGTGATCCTAACCTAAGCCACTCTGTGAGCACCACTTTTCGGGAAAGGGATTCTGTCTCAAAAAACAAGTTAGACAGTTTCTGACAAGGAAGTGACAGTTGCTCTGGATCATATACACTAGAGAGAGAGAGAGAGAGAGAGAGAGAGAGAGAGAGAGAGAAAGAGAGAGAGAGAGATTTACCATGTTTCTTAGGTAAGAGAAGAACAATGAAGATGTTTGTTGGCAATTCACCTAATGATACTTGATTGAAACCCAAAGGAATAGCTTTTTGCAGAATGGGCAATAGCAAGCACAGAAAATGTCTCAGGTCATATGCAGTGCAGTGTTGAAATAGGAGCGGCGGAGCTGCGTCCCCGGCACCCGGCCACCCACATGGCTAGCTTAGCTTATGCCCCGAAATAATTACACGGAAACTGTATTCTTTTAAACACTGCCTGGCCCCAATAGTT
>NC_022013.1:6512626-6514798 GCF_000317375.1 Microtus ochrogaster | reverse complement strand
TTTTAAACACTGCCTGGCCCCAATAGTTTCAGCTTCTTATTGGCTAGCTCTTACATATTGATCTAACCCATTTCTATTATTTTGTGTAGTCCACAAGCTGGCTTACCAGGAATGATCTTAACCTGCATCTGCCTGGAGTTGGAGAACCATGGCGACTCCCTGACTCAACAACTTTCTCCCAGCATCCTGTTCTGTTTTCTCCGCCTACCTAAGGGTTGGCCTATGAAATGGGCCTAGGCAGTTTCTTTATTCCTTAACCAATGAAATCAACAGATTGATATATGACACTCCCACATCAGTGCAGTCACTCAAGTCACTCCCAGAAGTTCTCATTTATTATACTGAAATCCAGGCCTCAAAATCTGTTTTTTTACTGAGTTCTCAAGTGATGCTTAGGCTGTTGTCTGTGACACTTTCATTCACACCATGCTACAGACAGGGAAATTGCTCTAGAAGTCATTGCACTGCCCTTGCCTACGCTTCCCCATCTCAGGTCAGGATCTATGTATATACAGTGGCTGAAGAATCACTTGTGTTTTGTACCAAGAGGAGAAGGATCTATGGTGACTGTACTTCCATGTATAAAGGAGTCTAGTAAGAACATAGCAAGCAAACACAAAAGAGCAAATAGCAAGCCTAGGACAGACAGCAAAATATCATCCAGTCAGGATTTAACAACATCCAGCAGAGCTAACAAGATTAACCTGACTGGGAGAGCAAGCAAAGGTTTATGTCATCAAATCAGGGCTTAAAAACACCTGCACAAACCAACTGGGGAGGCTGAGGCAGTTAGCTGCCATTGTCAACTGAGCTTGTTTCCATGGATGAGCTTAGGTTATCCAGCCCTACTGTAGGTACTTTTATAAAATAGGCAAGGAACAGCATGTCTGTTGAGTGAGGTTTACCCAACAGTTAATATCAGGGACACTTCATCTTCAATACTGTTAGCTGACTGCTGTTTTCCTTCCTCTTCATTGCCTGGCCAGGACCAAGCCTGTTCCCAACAGACAAGAGACCTCAAAGGACACTTCAAGACAATCAGGCTTCAGCATGAAAATGGCAGAGTTGTTTATCTCACTTCCTTAGGCAGCTTCTCAGTGAACTCGAACAGCACCTAACAATCTAACAATGCAAAGTTTATCACAGTAATCCTGACTTGAGCACAAGCAGTAGAAGTAAGCACAGGCAAGGCAGAAAGCATCTTGGCAGGTAAAACTTCCATGACTAAAGACTCTTGAACCCCACAAAGTCTCAAGCAAAGCCCCACTGCTTTGCTCCTTCTGCACAACTCATCACAAGGTTATTTAGATATACAAGAGTCCATGCTCTGGCCTGACATTTGATTCTTTACCCACAATGGCACAGGTAACAGTGGGTAAGGACTGCAGCAGAACAGTGATAGAGAGCTGGGTCAGTTGGTAAAGTATGTGCCCTGTAAGTGTGTGCAACTCAGTTCAGATTCCAATCACCTGCATAAAAAGCTGGGCATCCCAGGGCATTCTGTAAACCTAGAACTTAGGTTGAGGGGGGGAAGACAGAATGTTCCCTAGATATCACTGGCTGGCTGGCATAGCTAATTTAATAGAGAATCCCCAGTTTCAGTGAAACACTGAATATCAAAAATATTAAGGGGAAAGCAATTGAGAAAAACAGTCTGATGTCAATCCCTAGCTTCCACAAGCATGTATGTCCCAATATATGAACATACTCACATATATACAATAGGTACATGATATACAGGCACACACACACACAGAGACACACACAGAAACACACACACAAAGCTATTTGGGATCGTTTGCATGTGGCATCACTAACCTTTAATGGCCCATATTGCAACCTAACCTTAACCCTCTATTTTCCAGTCTGGCCTCTCTCCCATCCTCATCCTGTGTTGTATGCAGCACCAATCTTATTCTACAACATTGAGAATCTAGAACTAACCATTATAGACAAGATGCAGGTTCTTCCAATGGCATATTCAAACTCTGTACCAACATTTCTTTGCTCTTGACTTAGTAGCTGCCTTCCAGACATTTAGGACAGCCCTGGTCTCTGGGGAAAATAAAAAGAAACAAAAAAATGTTGCGGGAGGTCCTTCCGCTCCTCCAGCCTATAGCCGCTGAGATACCCGCCCATTGGGGCGTGGTCTCTCTCCCTTTAAAAAAGCGG
>NC_022013.1:6496275-6506966 GCF_000317375.1 Microtus ochrogaster | reverse complement strand
CTCTTCACTTCCTGCTCGGCTGGCGGCTAGACTCCCTTCCTGGTCGTACAGAGGGCTGACGGTGATCTGTAAGTTTTTTCCCCTTTAAATAAATACTACCCTGTTAATTATAATTCCAAACTGCTGTGGCATCGTTTGTGACTTACGTCTACAAAAAAACCTGCCTCAATCTTCATATTACCAAGAGCACTGCTCTAGGGCTCTTCAATTGTTTTGCTCTCAAAGGATGTTTGCAATTAAAATATTTTTTCATTAAAATAGAATCCTTTAGTTTGGGGTGATATCTTAATCAATAAAAGCATTTGCTGCTCAGTTATAGAGACTGAGGATCAAATCCCACCAATGGCATAGCAAAATCTTAGCAGCTATGAAATGCTTGTCACTCCTGCCATAGACATCTAGTGCACTCGTTTACACTCAGAATGCAGAAGAGCACATAACTCCACACATGTCCATATGTACATACACTCAAAAAGCCACATATGCTCTCATGCAAATAAACAGTATAATCTTTAAAATTGTTAAACATTAAAAAGTCATTGCTCAATTTTATATCTTAAATATCCTACTTTAGTCATTTAATATCATTATCATCATTGTTATTTTACTTTTTGTCTTAAAAAACTGTCTAAAATTGTCATGGAAGCCCTACCTCACAATAAAAACAATAAAAGAAAATAAAAATTAAAAAAAAATGAAAAGAAAGCCCTGCCTCCAATTTTCTCTTTCTTGGCCTTTATAAACTAACTTTTCCATGGTTTTATTATACACGTCGTAGTGGTGGTTTAAATGAGAATATTCCCTACTGGCGCTTGGTCCTCAGGTAGTGGACCTGTTTGGAGAGGGCCTGTAAGGTTTGAGGAAGTGATTCAGTGGAGGTTAAGTGATTCAGTGGGTATGCACCTGAGAAATTAAAGACTCACATCATTTCAAGTTCACCTTTGAAATGTAAACTCTCTGTTCTCAGGTTACAGTTCCACCCTCCAGGTCCAGGCAGGCAAGTTGTCCCACTCAAGCAAACAAATCCTTCTACAAATTGCCTTAGTCAAGGTGTTCTATTACAGAAATAATTAGTTAATTAAGATATACAGCTTCCATGGTGTTGTTTATAATGCAAACATTTATCCTCATCGAGGAAAATATCAACATTGGTATACCCCTCTCTCATTCAAAGATAATCTCATTATTTGTCAAGACCTTGTACATGAAAGAAAAAAGAGAAAAACCTCAAACATGTCTCAGACGTAATAATGTGTTTTCCCCCTTATTCGATCTTCTTTCCAATCTTTGGATACATGCATATCCCTCAACTAATGTATAGGTCTCCAGGGAGAAGGGTGTTCATCAGCAGTGGATTTCAGACTGTGCCTTCTTCCAATTGACTCTATATTTCACAAAATCAGGTTGTATAATTTTGAGTGTAATTACTGGGGTTGAATGACTCCATGTCTTGTTTTTGTGAGCCGACATCCATCACTTCTCCATCACGACTCATGAGGCACCAGCTTATAAAAAATATATTCCTGCAAATAAAACCATGACCTATGTCCTTATTTTGAAGGGAGCAATCAAAACCACCTTGGCCTGAGTACTGCCATTTTGTCTTCAGCTTCTATCTTACCTGCAGGGTGAAATGAAGTTGAAGTCCCCAAGCCCTAGGGAAACTGAGAATTTTCCAATGGCTGATCAATATCCCTAAACCATAGAAAGAGTATTTATGCACTTTTAGTTCTTTAAAAGCATTATGACTATTCCTGACAACAGAAGAAACAAATGAATCTGATTGGTTGGATAAAAAAGCTTACATTGTATGTCGATTAACAATGATGGAATGAACATTCGATGAAGCCCCTAATCTCTAAATCCTGATTGGTGAAGTGTAAATGTAACCTGGCAACAAATGTTTGCAAATTTTATGTTTATAAATCCCACTTCTCCCCCTGCTTGGAGCTGTCAGGAGAAATAAGACTCCTGCATCCTTGTCCTGAAGCCCTGATTGATCTGCTTGCATAGTGATTTAATAAATCTTTGGAACCTTTAAGTTTTATCTCTCTCCTTTCTCATGGCATGTAACGGACATGGTGCAATAATTTAGGTAGATCAGGAATACATGGATGTATGGGCATCAGAAATTATAGACTGGTGAATTTGTGGAATATACCAGACTAATAAAGAATGCAACCACCCTTCCTGGATTAAATAACATAGAACTACAAAACATGAGACTCATTGGAAACCAGTGGTTCACCACCAAACCATCCAGGGCATGCATCATGGCATAAGTGGACTGTGAACCCTTAACTTCAGCTTTCCATGGTCCCTCTGCTCCCCTACTTTACAGTGTTCAACTAAAATTTCCACTCAGGTTCCACATCTCTTTTCTCTGTCCTTTCTTCCTTAGAGAGCTCACACTGCCCTAATACTCACATTTATAGATTAATTAAACATACTCTCCCTGTTTCCACAGTTTCAAAAAGGTTCCTTGCTACCTTTACTTAGATTTTTAATCCACTTTATAAACATCTAAAACTAATGTACTCACTCTGCTGATCGGTACAGTTGATGGACCTCCCCATTCTCCCTTCATTGATTAATTTCAACTCTGTTCTTTCATTTGCCATTATTTATTTTATTGTCAGCATCCTTCACTGCTAGTCTTGTTGGCTTAACATTAACATTAAATTCCAACACCTTCTCAAACCTCAGCTCTTCCTGTGTTATCATTTTTTTTCCAGATGCAAGTATTGGAGTATATTTCATTATACTCCAATAGCTGCTGATCTCAACAAGTGTCCCTTGTCATATGACCTGGGTGTAATATTGATCTGCCATGGATGTCCTACTCCTCCACAGTCAATGGGAAGGCAGAGTTGTCATGGTGACAAAGGTGCAGGATCAAATTCTTTGTAAAACATGTAACGATAATCCTATAATTTAGCAAGCCACTTTTTAACAAAGCAGTGGTGTGAAAATGATACAAATTCAGTTTTGCATTTCAAATTCTGGCCTTCCCCTAGGCTACTGACATGTAGTAGCATCTTGCTTTACCATACGGACTAGTGGCAACCAGCTGAAGTAACCCACGCTCATTACCTGTGATGGTTAATCACCCATGTGGTCACAAAAGAGCCTATCGATGCTGTTCAGAAAACCATCGGGCTAATCTTTGATGACCAGCAGACAAAGCAAACTAATTCTCATCTAAAATTTTATTATTATTATTATTATTTTGTGTGTGCACAATATGTGTGTGTGGGGTGGGGAGTTCCTCTGTCATGCCACACACAGCAGAGAGAATACAGCCTTGTGGAGTGGGTTCTCTTCCCACCTTTCTTTCATTCTGGGTACAACACTCAGGACACTAGGCCTTGTGGTAACTGCCTTTCTCTGCTTAGAGATCTTGATGGCTTAAATAAAGCATTCTAACATGAGAGCTCCAGCTTACCAGTTCATCAGGTTGTGGCACCACTACCTGCCAGGGAGTCCTCATCTCTCTCAGTCTTTATGGCCTGATTTTCTGATCAGTAATAGGCAAAACAGAGAAGTAAAACCTGATTTGACCAAGATCATCACTTTAAGAATTTTCCTTTATTCTTTAAAGTTGACATCTTTGTGTTGCTCTAGAGCTGGCTTAGCAGTTAAGAGCACATACTGCTCCCTTAGAGCACTAAAGCTGATTTCCCAGCATTGAAGTCCAGGAACTCATAATTGTCTCTAACTCCAGCTGTAAGGGGTCTGACAGCCTCTTCTGGCCTTGACGCATACCTGCATTCACAGGTGCACAAGTGCAATGAAAAACTAAACTTTTGTAGAGTTGAGCTCTTCCTAAAAGTGACCTTTCTTTAAAAAGTGGATTTATTTTTTTCTTTTAGAATAAAAGTGAATAGACAGATGAATTTATCAAAACCTCTGACATTTGAAACGAGTCCGTTTTATGAATAAATGAAATATTCTGTTATTTTAATACATCACAGGTCATGCATGTCCTTAAAACTAAGACACGTTTTCAAATTACAGTCCCCATGCCCATTCATTTTTCTATATAAAACTAGAAGAGCGCCAGGATCAATGTAAATCTTACAACTCTCTTTCTCTTTCTCTTTTTTTTAATTGTAATAGGTGATTACCAACTTATATTTCTTTATTTCATTTATTTATTTATTAAAGATTTCTGCCTCCTCCCCGCCACCACCTCCCATTTCCCTCTCCCTCCCCCATTAAGTCCCCCTCCCTCGTCAGCCCAAAGAGCAATCAGGGTTCCCTGACCTGTGGGAAGTCCAAGGACCACCCACCTCCATCCAGGTCTAGTAAGGTGAGCATCCAAACTGCCTAGGCTCCCCCAAAGCCAGTACGTGCAGTAGGATCAAAAACCCATTGCCATTGATCTTGAGTTCTCAGTAGTCCTCATTGTCCGCTATGTTCAGCGAGTCTGGTTTTATCCCATGCTTTTTCAGACCCAGGCCAGCTGGCCTTAGTGAGTTCCCAAGAGAACATCCCCATTGTCTCAGTGTGTGGGTGCACCCCTCGCGGTCCTGAGTTCCTTGTTCGTGCTATCTCTCCATCTGCTCCTGATTTGGACCTTGAGATTTCAGTCCGGTGCTCCAATGTGGGTCTCTGTCTCTGTCTCCTTTCATCGCCTGATGAAGGTTAATAATAATGGCTAGCTTACAACTCTCTCTTAATCTAAACAGTAAGCCTCTCTTCATGCCATAGCCTCAGCCTGACATGAATTCAGTTTTGCAATAAAACTTTGCTTCATTTTTGCAGTCCCAGGAACCTGTTGAATTTGTTTTCTCATATACGCACACCAGGTACTTGAACATTCATGGAAATTCTTTTTTTTTTCCCTTTGAATGGTATGTCATGTTCTCCTTTTAATATACTCTGGAGGGGGGTCTGGTGTGGGCCTGTGACTGAGGGTGGGAACGTATTTCTGTACATGTGGAGGTTAGAGGCCAACCACAGGTATTTCACGGTCCACCTTGTTTTTTAACTTAAGGTGTCTTACCTAGAACCAGGGGCTCACATTTGTCTAGGCTGGCTGAAAAGCATGATCCATGGATTTGCCTACATCAACCTCTCCCAAACTGAATTCAAACATAGACTATCACACATGATCTTTTCACACAGGTGCTGGGATTCCGCTAGGTTCCTCATCCTTGCTATGCAGAGTTTTTACATGCTGAGCCATTTCCCATTGGCTGTGATCCAATTCTTTGTCTTTTCTTTTTTAATTTTCAAACAAGTCTAAGAGTGAAAAGTATTTGTATTTGTTTATTCACTAACTGGTATCAATCCTATCGCCTAACATGGACAATTACAGATGTTTTTAGTAAGAAGGCTATGGTTATGAATATGAATTTTCAATGTAACACAAGGCACATACCAGACATTAAAAAACAGCTTTATAATGTAGCTTAATGAAGTTTTAAATGTTCCACCATGCACCTAGAAAAATTCTAGAAGTTGAAAACACCTGCACTTTCAAGACTTTCTTTTATTTTAATTACTTGTATATGTGCATGTAGGTGCAGGTAAACATGGAGACCAGAGGAGGGCATAAGATACACTGCACCTGCAATTAGAGGTTGTTGTGAGTAACCAGATAGGGGATCTGAGAATTGAATTCAGTCAGAACTAAGCCATTTCTGGAGTCCCCAAATAACTACATTTTAAAATCATGCAGCCAAGTTACATGATGGACCTAGAACCTTTCCCTGACATAACCATCTGAACATCTTTATTTATGTAAGAATAACATTGAAGAGAAAGTCTTCCTTTGCCATAGGATATGCTTGCCTAGAAAGTAGAATTCAACTAATAGTTGCTAGGAAACAAATTTTGAGTTTTCTTTGAGAAATAATGGAATCTGTCTTCTCGAATTTGTCCAATGACCAAAGGCATGTCTTAGACTATTCTTAAATTATATTCTCCCTGGAACACTCAAGAAACACTTATTTCTGCAAAAAGAAACTAATGTACTCTTAAAATAAACCGGAAATCTGTTTTTAACTCATCTTTTGGAGACAGTTTCACTGTCTTCCTTGGCAAGACATGCCAAATTAATCCTTGGATTGGGGTTTTCAAAATTCCGTGTTTAAGAATGTTTTAAAATGCTGTGGTGGTTATCCTCAGAAATACATACTGTGACATTTTAATTTGCTCTGTTATACAAATTGGTAACGGAGTTGCTTGAAGAAACTAACAGGACTCAAGGTAATTATTCTCTTCCATCTCACCAGAGATATATGAATTGCTACTTTACAGATTTTGCACATTATAGGATTGTATTGTCTCTGTAAAGAACATTTAGTGTCAGAAGGATTCAGATGAGGTTTTGGAATAATAATTGGGGGCAAAAAAACCCATGAGCTATCTAAATTAGGATGCTACCATAGCATCCAGCACATCATTCTGCAAGCTTTTCACTCCATGTTTATGTCTCTCCCATAAGTAGATTATGCTAACAGGTGCCAAGAGATTCATACCTCTGACAAGCAGAGGTGGGCTTCAGTTACTTCAATTTTTCTTTCTCTCAAAGGGCAAAAATCAAAAACCAAAGTATCATCATTTTGATTAAGTTATCAAAGATGATATGTTGCAGCTAGGTTGCCCATCAATACTCTTTAGTGTGCACTTTATTCATTTGGATAAGCTTTCCAATGGGCATATAGAACAGAAAGGATATTAAAAGGAACCACGTTTTCTTCCAAATGCATGAGCTAACTGTCTCATGGACAAACCTGTTCCTATCACTGTGCTATACCCACACATGAAACAGGAAAATCCCTGTGTGTCTGAATTTCACTGGCTAGAGACTATTTCAAATAGATCCTGATTCCTTATCTCTTCATGATTTGAATATACTGTGCATGAAATTCTTATAAACAAAATGCATAAAGCAGGCTAGCAAGATGGGTCAGCAGATAAAGGCACTTACTGCCAAGCTAGATGATTTGAGTTCTGTCCTCAGAACCTACAGGTACTATGAGTGTGGGAAGTTCCTCTGTATATGTGTTGCTTTTATTGGTTAGTGAATAAAGATGCTGGATTGGCCTGTGATAGTGCAGAGTAGAAGTAGGCAGGGAAAACTCAACTGAATGCTGGGAGAAAGAAGGCAAAGTTGGGAGATGCCATGTAGCCTCTACCAGGGACAGAGGAGCTAGAACCTTGCTGGTAAGCCATAGCCAGGTGGCAAAACACAGAGGGATAGAAATGAGATAATTAAGATGTAAGAGCTCGCCAATAAGAAGATAGAGTTAATAGGCCAAGCCGTGATTTAATTAATACAGTTTCTGTGTAGTTATTTCAAGTCTGGGCAGCTGGGAACAAACTAGAAGCCTCTGACTACATTCAGGTTTTATTGAGAGGACAGACTCTGACGGGTTACCCTTGGACGCCTCTACATTCATGCTATGGCATGTACATACCTAGACTCACATAGGCACATAATACATCATGTGAGGTAACCCAGACCAGAAAGACAATCATTACATGTAGTCACTCATAAGTGGTTTTTAAACATAAAGCAAAGAAAAGCAGCCTACAAATCACAATCCCAGAGAACCTAGACAGCAATGAGAACCCTAAGAGATCAATAGATCTAATCTACATGGGAAGTAGAAAAAGAAAAGCTCTCCTAAGTAAATTGGGAACATGGGGATCTTGGAAGAGGGTTGAAAGGGGGGGGGGCAGGGAGGAGAGTAGAGAAAAATGTTGAGCTCAATAAAAATCAATAAAATTTAAAAAAGGAAAAATACTTTTAACACACAAACATAGAAATAAACATGAAGATTTATTGAAGAGTATTCAATCTCTTACCAGCACTATTTTGCACACAACTTTGTACATATACACTCATTAATAAAACTGAAACAATGGTATCATATTATACATACTGATAAGAATTAATAAGTGAGACGTGTGAAGACATAGTACACAATCAGGGCTCAACAAATGACAGTTAATGAAATTAATGATGGTACTAGCAAGAACACTGATAATAGTTGTAATAATCAGTACATGAATTCAAATTTTCTTTTATGAACAGACACTATGGTAGGTGCTGGAAAATGAATATAAATGATACTTAGTATGCCTCAAGCTTCTCTGAAATAAACACAAACACATACAAGAAACATACAAAAAGATAAAAATTTATGGTTTAATTATATTTCATAAGATGTTATAAGGAAATAGACTATATAATATAAATAATCCTTTGTAAAAATTTTGTCTTTGATTATTTGTAATATGGTATTGCGGTTTAAATGTGAAATGTCCTCTAAATGTACACACATTTAAATTCTGGATTCCAAGCTGGTAATGGTGTTTTGCAAATCTAGGGAACATTTAGAATGGAGTTTCATTGGTGCAAGTGGGTTATTAATGCCGAATATGTATATGCTTGAGTATAATAAATATTTCATCAGAGTGATCATGAGGGCTTAGATACCCTCATGATTTCAGCTATATTGGGAATACATCCAAAAACAGAATTGCTATACTGTACTGTATATGATAGCTCTAAGTTTTATGAGGACATTTTACATTATTTTCTATAATGCCTATACTAACTTATATTAGTACCAACAGTATAAGAGGATAGCCAGGTCTTACTTGATGTTCCATCTCTGATTTCTGATTAAAGATTCTCTGTGACTGGTGCCACCTGTTCCTTGTTTTATATCTTCCCTGCCTCTGTAGAGACTTCCTTTCCAACTATAAGCCAAAATTAACCCTCCTCTTATTAAATTGTTCCTTATCAGATATTTGACCACAACAAAGAAAAAAGTAACTAATGCTTATGGTACTGATTAGTACTACCTGGGTGAACATACTTAGCTAACAGCCAGATGACATATTATCATTCACTGCATGTAGAATGTTTTTCTAAGTCACCTGCACTAGAATATAGGACCACATGACAGCATATCACAATTGAAAGTGGGTAAAGAAATGATGTGGAATGACAATGATCATTCAGTGATTGAACAGCAGACAAGATCTTCTAAAAGCATGATTTCACTGGAGCATAAACTGTATGGCTATAAGCCAGCAACATGGTATAGAATTGTAATGACCAAAAAAATGGATTTTCATCTAAATAGTTTTGAGCCCAGATGAGATTCCATCTGTGTAAACTAGAAATACAAAACCATGTGTTGTTTTTCTCATTTTTTTACCACCTGAAATCAGTGCACGAAAGTTATTTATATTTCCTGAAATGAGAAAGACTAACTGTTAGGCACATATTAACTCAATAAACTATATATAGATCCTGAAATGTTCCACAAGTTCTTTCCTCAGACTGTCATGTCATATGTGATCCAGGAAAAGCAAGCCAATTCTGTATACCATGAGCATATCCACACACACTGCTGGGTTGCCCCCCCCCCAAAAAAAAAAGAGATGGTCCTCTGTCACAAACATTTTTTTTTTAGAAATACACTTTTACTGGTGTAGAAGGTCCTTCTGTCTTTGTGTTGCTTTCATTGGTTAATGAATAAAGAAACTGCTTTGGCCTAATAGGGCAGAACTTAAGTAGGCAGAGAAGACAGAACTGAATTCTGGGAGGAAGAAAGCAGAGTCAGGAGAAGCCATGGATCAAGAAGGTGTCTAGACGGATACCGCCAGTTAGAATCTTTTCCGGTAAGACACTACCACATGGCAATATACAGATTAATAGAAATGGATTAAATCAAAATGCGAGAGTTAGTCAATAAGAGACTAGAGATAATGGGCCAGGCAGTGATTTAATTAATACAATTTCTGTGTGATTATCTCAGGGCTAAGCTAGCCAGGCAGCGAAGAAGAACAGGAGGTCTTCTTTCTACAACAATTGGCCCCTTTCATCCTATGGCAGGATATCTTGTTCAGCCTTAATACAGTGGGGAAAGTTTTGGTCCTGTCTCAACTTGGTATACAGACTTTGTTGACTCCCCAAGGGAGATCTTATCCCCTCTAAAGAGTGGTAAGAGGTCATGGGAGAGTTGGGAGGACAGGAAAAGAGGAGGGAGGGATAACTGGGGCTAGAAATCCTTAATAAATAAATAAATTAAAAAAATAATACAAAAAAAGATTTAAATAAGAAAGTCTCCCAACCAAAAAAAGTTTTAGCAATATGACTATAGAATTTCAACACTGTTCCCAATTTCCTACTTTAATCATGAAGTCCTTAGAAAATACATTATTTGCTTTTAAAATGGAACTAAAATACGAGCTAGCAAATCAACTTGTTACGCCTTATATAGTCGTTTCTCTGGTAGTGGCATCAATGATTTAACATCCTCTTCCCATTCACATGCACATGGTCAACGTGGATTAGCAATAGAGACCTCATAACTTGTTTTCAATTAAAAATGTTAATTTAAACATATTAAATAATTAGGGTAGCTGATGTGTAATGTCCTTCTGTATATATGCTGCTTTTATTGGATAGTAAATGAAGCTGTTTGGACCAATAGCTTAACAGAGTAAATCCAGGCAGGAAATCAGAACAGAGAGAGAAAGAGAGAGAGAGAGAGAGAGAGAGAGAGAGAGAGAGAGAGAGAGAGAGAGAGAGACAGAGAGAGACAGAGAGACAGAGACAGAGAGTAGGCAGAGTCATAGAGATGCCAAGCCACATAACTGCCAAAGGAGAAAGACCCTCATGGGAACATTGCCGGTAGGTCACAGTCTCCAGTCTCATG
>NC_022013.1:6493440-6496175 GCF_000317375.1 Microtus ochrogaster | reverse complement strand
TTTATTGGATAGTAAATGAAGCTGTTTGGACCAATAGCTTAACAGAGTAAATCCAGGCAGGAAATCAGAACAGAGAGAGTGTGTGTGTGTGTGTGTGTGAGAGAGAGAGAGAGAGAGAGAGAGAGAGAGAGAGAGAGAGAGAGAGAGAGAGAGAAACGGAGATTAGGCAGAGTCATAGAGATGCCAAGCCACATAACTGCCAAAGGAGAAAGACCCTCATGGGAACATTGCCGGTAGGTCACAGTCTCCAGTCTCATGGTGATACACAGATTAATAGAAAGGGGTTAATTTAAGATATATAAATTAGCCAGAAAAATGCTTGAGCCACTGATCAAACAGTGTTATAACATATATATTTATATAACTCATATATGATATATATTCATATATTTTCTGTGTGATTATTTGTGTCTGGGCAGCTAGGAAATGAACAAACAGTCTTTGTTTACATGTAGCAACAGATTTAAACTAATCTGCACGTGTGACATAAACTAAATAATCCAATAAAGGAGATTAAAATTCCAGCTAAACAATAGGCAAAGTATCTGAGCAGATGATTTTTCAAATGGGCAATAATCATATAAAAAGCCATTTGAACCAAGTCTGATGGGCTTACACACTTCCTTCAATCTCAGCATTTAGGAGACAGAGGCAGGAGAATCTCTATGAATTTGTAATCAGCCTGGTCTACACACAAAGTTCAAGGCCAGCTCTAGTTATACAGTAAGTCTCTGTCTCAAAAAAATGCTATTTAACATCATTATAAAAAATGAAATAAATTTCAAAATCAAAAACTTAATGACCACACATACCTTAGAATGTCTCTACTGAAAAAGACAAAAGATTTCTAGGAACTAATAAGAACAGAGCCTCCTCATAATTTACAAATGTATAAAATGTGCTTTCTATCCAGCAGGAAAAACAGGTTGGTAGTTCCTTAACATGTCGAATAAACAAATGTACTCTAAGATTCTGTTTTGATGGCTAATCTACATAGTCAACTTGACTTGATTAGAGTCTATTAAAAGATCTATGACAGTTGTATGCGTGGAGTTCACAGAAAGGTTTTAATAAGGCAGAGGAATTCATGCTAGGCTACCATTTCCAGGCTGAGTAAAAAAATATGGATAATGTAAAATATACACTAAGATTAATCCTTTTCTGTTCCCTGATTGTAGATACCATATGAAGAGCCACTTAAAGGTCCCATGGCCCTGCCTTCCTTCTCCACCAAGGTAGACCGTATCCCTTTAAATGTTGAGCTAAAATAAACTCTCTGGTTATTAAGTTGCTTTTGTCAGTTATTTTATCATACGAACATGAAAAGAAACTAATGTTACAATGATTCTAATTTTAGTCATCTATCTTAGAGAAATGTGACCTGATATAAGGAATGCAATAATTCAAGATTCAAATGAAAGTTTCAGGTTAAATATACAAATTGGAAACATTCATAACATCAAAAATTATAAACAACAATAAATTTAATCAGTTGATTATGGGTTGGCAGTTATATGATGTTGTAAACATAGATTACTTAAGATATAAAAGAGATAACAACTAATTACTATTTTGTTGTTACTATTATTTTGTTGCTAATTACAACAAAATGAGTGAAACTGACGATCACTGTGCTAAGAAAAATAAATCAGACACAGGAAGCTATAGGGCATAGCCTCACTTATTTGTGGAAAAGAACCAGCCAATTTGATGAAAAAAAAAACAGACTGCAGCAGGGTAGTGTGGAGAGAAGGCAGAAAGAACTGAGAACTCCAAAGCACAGTTAGGAAAAGGGAATCTGATTCGACAGCACAGAGGGGTAACTGTTGGTGGAAGTGTGTGACAGAACTCAAGATTGGTAGCACAGAATTCCTACGACATGAATATGATTAACACTTAACCCAATGAAACTCTTAGTTTGATTATTACATATTATATACATTTATTATATGTATTTATATATATATGTATATATATATGTATAAATATATATTATATTTAATATATGACACACAGTATTGAGATATACAAATATTTCTCAATAAAATGAAAATATAATAGGATTGAAGTATTGATGCATGTTACAGATCTATCCATTCATAAGCCAAAGAATAACTTTGAAAACTTATAATAAATAAAACAACCTAGCTAGTTATGATTACATGTCTAAGAAATTTCCAGAATACGCAGCCTATGAGGTTAAATGAAAGAGCTTTCTTCTTCTGTAAGAATGAATACACATTCCATGGCATGAAATTTTTTTCAGGTATGTGAATGTATGTAGATGCTTGTGGATATGTGCACATGAGTGGAGGTGCTCATGGAGGTCAGAAGAGGGCGATAAATCCTCTTCTGATGAAGTTATAGGCATTTGTGGGCTTCTGAGAACAGGTTCTGAGAACTGAACCTAGGTCTCCTGTAAAGACACAAAGCACTCATAACCACGAGTCATCTCTACTGCATCCAACCTTTACCCATTTGTGTACCAGTGAACATTTAGGTCACGTCCATCCCTTCTCTGTTGTACACAATGCTACAACATTTAGCGCTACAATAAAACTATTATACTAACATAACAGTCTTTTTTTTTTGTTTTGTTTTGTTTTTCGAGACAGGGTTTCTCTGTGGCTTTGGAGCCTATCCTGGCACTAGCTCTGTAGACCAGGCTGGTCTCGAACTCACAGAGATCCACCTGCCTCTGCCTCCCGAGTGCTGGGATTAAAGGCGTGCGCCAC
>NC_022013.1:6488601-6493155 GCF_000317375.1 Microtus ochrogaster | reverse complement strand
TCTCTCTCTCTCTCTCTCTGTGTGTGTGTGTGTGTGTGTGCGTGTGTGTGTGTGTGTGTGTGTGTGTGTATGGTGGTGATATGGATGACTTTTTGGAAAACTGTTTCTCCAAGCCTTGAGTCATTGTCAAATTGGATCATTTCCTGGCTTATTGTAGATCTACTTGGAATTCTTATGTATTTGAGTATTAACTCTGTTACAAGGCATATTTTTACGTGGTGCTAAGATTAAGCCCACAGACCTAAGCATGTTAGGCAAATACTCAACCACTAAGCTATATTCATAGCCCAAGAAGGGCTTCTAAAAATGTAACTGGAACCACCATGAGATAATGCCACTCATAATGCCTACAGGTCACAGAGCTCTCAGCTCTAGATTTCTGGGCTACATTCACGAAGGTATTGCTCTCAGAACTCAAATTCTACTATTTTGTTATCCAGAGAAAGTTCAGAAAGTTCTTAAGGATCTTTAAGATTTAAATGATTTCACATTTTAATGTTATTTTCAAAGGCATTTAAGTTACTGATACCCATATGACCCCCCCATTGACTTTGTATAGTTTCTGTCATGGGTGGCCAATGTTAGCAGGAGTAATAAAATGTAATGTTAATGAAAACACCAAGAAATTCAAAAACCTCATGTTTTCTATTTCATATCCATCTAAGTAGCTCTTGTCTTTGCTTTTCCATGCAAAGCAAACAGCATTTCTTTATTCAGTACATCTGCTGCATCTGCTCCCCACTCATTGACCTCAGTAGTCATCTTGTTTATCGGAATTACTGGGTTCAAAGTGCTTACACACAACCACTTTCACTTCAGTTAATGATGTGCTGTATAAATCATTATCCTCACTCTTCTAAGGGAAAGCACCCGAAAAGGCTACTTAAGCAAGGAAGACGTTCCCTTGACTCACATTTGAGAGTGCAGTCCATCACTGGAGAGTTGACATTCAGTTCAGGTGCAAGTGACATTAATAAGCTGCTACTTATCATTAAGAAATGTGCTTAGACTGGTCTTTGACAGTCTGTGTTGTAAACTAATGTTACAAAACCCTCTGGTCTCTGAAATATCTGCCCCGAATGGAAGATGAGAGAGAGAGAGTGAGACATACAGAAAGACACAGACATTGAGGCAGAAGCAGATAGAGGCACTGAGACAGACACAAACACAAACAGAGACAGAGACAGAAAGACAGAAAGACAGAGACAAAGACAAAGGCAGACTGAAGCAGAATCACTGAATGCATATATGGGCACAAGTCAAGAAAAAATATTATTCTTTTGTTGGTGTGATCCAGTACCATGATTAAAGCTGACTTAAGAAAGAGTTCTTTGTTTTACAGTTTCAGTAGGATAGTCTTCAGCATGCTGAGAAAGGGAGGTCACAGCAACGGGAGGTGGAGAAGGAAAGCAGAAAAGTAGGATGATGCTAAAAACACTTAAAGTCCCCCTCAGTGACATATTTCCTCTAGCAAGACTGAACCTCCTCATGGTTCCGTGACATTCTCAAACAGTGCTCCCAACTGGGGACCAAGTGTCCACGAGCCTATGGAGGACATTTCTCATTCTGCACCACCCGAGGAAGGTAAGGCACATGCACACACAATGCCTTCTCTTTATAGAAGGGGGAGGTGAAATTTTGCTAGAAGAGACCCAGCTTTCAACAGCTGCTTAGTAAGGAGCTATGGCACGCTACAAGGTCTTTAGACTGCCGGAGTAGAGCTTCTTAGGTGCATCCTCTGAACTGACACAGCTAGGAGAAGCGGAACTTCAATCAGAAAACCTTTTCTTACAAACTAAGTAGAAACTAATGTGTGTGCCAGAGTCAAGCTTGCTTTGTGCTGTGTTTCTATATGCCAGTGAGGGGTTTCTCAGCAGAGCAGACAGAACTCCTTCTCAGTGTGGTGTGTATTCTAAACACCCCAGTGGTTGCCCAAAACTCCAGCTACTTCCAAACATTAAATATTCTGATTTTCCCCTGTGCAAACATGACACAAATGCCATGCCTTTTTCAGATGATACCTAAGTTGTTATCTCAGCGTGGCCATGCTTTTGTAGTTTGGGGTTTGACAGTAAAAACAAACAAACAGAAAGCAAGGTTTCTCTTTTTTCCTTCTTTTGCCAGTGCCTGGGTTGTTCCTAAAATGATCTTGTCAACCTAAGGATAATATGTTTCTCTTGAGAAAACTCATCTTTTGATTTAAAGAGAGGAGCTTACACAACTTGGTCCCTGAACTGCCAGTGTTAAAGCAAGCACTTCTGCCTTTGGTCTGATCGTGCTTGATGATCTCAGCTTGGCAGGATCTAGAATCACCAGCCACGTAAGTGTGCCTGTGAAATTGGATCTATATTCAGTCTCGGCAATGACTGTGAAAGAGGTTTGGAAGTGGAATGATGCAACACTTTCTCATGCATGATATTCCCTTTAACATATAAGAACATGGTGTTTTTATGTGATTACATTGGAAAGTATTGCTGAGCAGAAAAAAAGGCTAATTTACATATGTAACTTTTCTGTATATTTGTTTCTTGTAATTATGAAATTTATGCCTAAGCACTAATATTATGATACTTTAACCTTTCTTACCTATAATGCATATTTATTGCCTATTATTCTATTTTATAGTTCTAACATGTCTTCCATTGATATAACTTGGCAGTAGTTGGCTTTGTATGCCTAATCATAATAAACAACCTATCTTAAAAACATTCTTAGAATATATCTCTATTATCTAATGACATAATTATTTATAAGTCAAAATACAAATGTGATAAGATTTTAAAAATCCTTATATTTATACCATATTAATATTAATTTACTTATTAAATAAATTGAGCTTTTAGATGTGATGTGTGCTGATGTATTTGGGGAAAGAGAAGGAAGAATATTAAAACCTTATTGTGTTTTATTTATTTCCTTATTTGTTTGTTTTGTGTGTGCAGGTACACACAATCGTGTTGAGGGAACATGTAACAGAATAGAAGTGAAAGTTAGAAGATAACTTGTTGATTCTCTCTCTTAATCATGTAGGTCCAGAAATTGAATTTGCATCATCAGAGTTGGTAGCAGGGCACAGAAAGAAATACTTAAATAAATAGTTATACTAGCTGTTTGCAGGCAAACAAACTATTATAGGTGGTAGATGAACGAATATTTCTCATATAAGTCAAATGAGTATTAAGATAATAATAACCACAAAACTGCAAAAAAATCAAAGAAATAATATTTATTCAAATTGGAAAGAGCATACAAACTTGTTGCAAGCAATGGTTATTTGAAATTCACTCTAAAATACTGTATAAATATAATTCTCATCTTATTGTTTTAAAAGAAAATCTGTGCTCTAATTATGAAGAGCTTTTCTTTTCCTTTCAACATTTGAGTGTATTTCACAAGGTTTAGATTTATAACTAATAACCCAATTACTTATAGAAGCAACCTGGGAAATAATTTCAGAACCAAAGACAGATGATTCTAATCACTTTTAAAAAATACTTAATTAAAACAATAAATGCTACTTTTTTATGAATCATGGGAGAATGCCAATAAAAATCTACAGGGATTGTGTTTTTATCACTGAGTTCTAATCATACTCCTGTTACATATTTCCCTGGACAAGAACCAACAATAATAAACATGACAATAGCAGAAACAAATTATAAAACTGAAATACCTACTCAAATATGATAGAAAGCTAAGCTTCCTTGAGCTAAGCCTGGTAAATATATGGTCACCCCTTCCGAGGAATGCTGCTCACTAAATCTTGCTTAGATTTACAATGTCAGAAATTTACCAAGACATACTTCCTAATACACATACTCAGTCACGACTGAATTGTTCACTAATGTACTATATTCCCTCATGAACAAACCAATTTAATGATGTTGCCAGTGCCAGCTTTTGAACAATGCAGCCCCTCACTGAGATGCTGGAGCAATAGCTCTTAACAATTAGGGGCCTTTGTGGCATCATAACTTCCCTTTGTCTTCACCACAAGAGATGTTCTTCTTCTAATCCATGCAATTGACACAAATGTAAATGTCATACCAACCCACCAAACAAGTGGCCCCGCTGAAGCTCATCACCAGAAATGAGCTTGCATCTGTTCCCTTGTCCCATATTGTATTTCCATATCATTTATTTTCAAGTCTTTGAAAAGTTGTCAACCCTTTCTTTGATCTTGAAAGGCAATTCCTGCTGAGCAGAAATGTCCCTCTCTTTTGTTAATGCTGTCTCTTTAGGAGCTGGGACAATGGTTCAGTTGGTGAAGTGATTACCCCATAAGCAGGAGAACTTGAGTTCTATCCTGGGAGCCCTATGAAAATATCAGGTCCGGTGCTGTATGTTTCTAATTTTAGCAATTAGGAGGCAAGGGCATGCAGATCCCCAAGCACTGCCCAGCTAGATTAGCTCAATTAAAGTTCCAGGTTCAGTGAGAGACTCTGTCTTAAGACAAAACATGCATGGTGCCTGAGGAATGACACCCAAGATTGTCTGTCATCTGGTCTCTACACACACACACACACACACACACACACACACACACACACACAC